>NC_073745.1:229750279-230050279 GCF_029784135.1 Toxorhynchites rutilus septentrionalis | reverse complement strand
TCTCGGAAGAGCAAATGTGAGCCGGACAGACAGGAATTTCACTGCGATACGGATCTAATAAGGTGACAATCTAGAGGAGCACTAATTTCGGTAATAGTAGACATAGGAGCTATATGATATTCCATCAACTTTCCCATAAACCATGGAAGTTAAAAAAATTCTCAAAAAAAATTCATAAGCCAATTAATTCATCAAGGGAAATAATCGTATTAGATGTAGGGCAGTTTATGTCAATATTTAGACGATTGTCATATTTGGAAAATATTCAAAGTTAACATGAAGTATCTAAATCGGATTCCGCGTTCCATGATCTTTTATTATGTACTGAGAATCCAACACTAAAATAAATAGAATAGCAACCATGTGTGGAAACCGGATAAAGAATTGTAGTAAATTATGTAAAACAAATAATGTGAGACCGATTTAAACCTTGCAAATCGTTGGTTCAAAGTGAAAAAAAAACAGATATAAAATATGAAAAATTTATATAAAACTATAAACGAAAAAACACTTGTTGGCGACTGCAAACTATCTCATTGTAACAAATTAGGACATCAGTGAGATGATGAATAGGTCCAATTATATTTTTTCCCTCTCAAAATAACCAAATTTTAAAAAAGTGAAAAGAAAAAGCTTCTTCCTAATCAATTCAAATCAACTGTTAGAAGGATAATCAATTTTCAAATAAATTAGGAGATTTTTAGAATAAGAGAATGTAATACACAGACTGAATTAATTTAGCAGAGAAATTTGAATCCGGCATTAAAATATGAATCAATGAAGGGATAATTATTATTTAACAATATTCCGTCAATTTTGTGAAGACTGCTTATTCTGTTTAGAAAGACACAATCATATCTCCCATACCCTAATTGTATGAACAGGGAAATATGGGGAAATGTACTTATCGATAATTTGAATGGGTGTGATTCTAAACTTTACATACACACTTTGAAGTGGGATTTTAAGAAAAAGTGGAAGATTGGGCCATATATGTCTACAGCCAATCTATAACAAGAATGAGTCCATCAATCGCAATAATAGCTTTTGAATGTACCGAAGGGCTGGAAAACCAGGAATGAGTTCCTGTAAGGACATATATACTTACTTGAAGGTTCATAGCAACTAAAAATGTAGGAATTCAAAATTCTAAGAAATATATATAAAAGCAAAGAAAATAATGAGAGAGGAATTTACACCCTTAAATTATATAATGACGGAAATGAAAAATTAAATAAAAGAAACAAATATATAAACAATGAAAAATGATGAAAATAAGAATGTTTTTTGATTATGCTGAAAAAGCTCAATAACGATGATTGATAAGACATTTTGAGAAACTTTTAGGAGATATGGTCATTTCAGTTCTAATTTAGAATAGCGGAATTACAGAGTTGTGGGAGTATGTTTTGTTTCAATTACAACAAAAAAAATCATTTTAGTTCCTATGACTGAAAATTAAAAATCAAAAATCAAATACATTTATCTAATTATTACATTATTTTATAATCTGCTTGCAATAATCTATTCAAGATTATTACAAGCTCTGTAAGTAAGGGGGGGATGAAGCGACCCTAATTCCTCCATATATGTATGTAGAGATGCTTGGAGAATACCTCGCCAAACCATTCTTCATATTTCATTAAAGCACACTTGCGCTATGTCGTCAAGTTCCAAAAGTGCATCCCCCTTGTCGAAAATCGAACACTTCTCTAATTACACTTTTGTTCAACTTATGTTGTTCCCGAGTCTACATTTTTTCACTGACATCAATTTTGTTATTTTTGTGCGAGTGAAACAAATCTCAAGTTTCCACTCGGTTCGTGGCAGGGGACATTTTTTGATTACTCGGCGCATAATTATTTATCGGCAGATATAGCAGGGTAACTCCAAGCGCCTTCCCAGAAATTTGAAGGTAGAAGAATTAGCTTGTAGAATTAATTTCGGAAAAATAAAAGAGTCGAGAGTCTAACAGGATTGGTCGAGTTATAGTGGTATGAAAGAAAGCCAAGAACGTCGAGCAACGCTACACATATCAACTTGAAGCCAATTTTTTCGCAAATGTAATATTTAATCAAAAAAGACTATCTCATAGTCATTTATTTGGTATGCCAATCATCTCAATCGGATACAAGTTCTGAGTTTTTGTGGTGAAAAAAAATTATTTTACGGATCATCGGTTAGCTTTGTAAAATCGTAACTCGAAAACAAAAAATATCCCCTCTCTGATTTTTGGATATGTTATGTAAAAAAACCCTAGCTTTCAAGAAAAAATACTAAAAAATATAGCGCCCTCTAGTCTAAAGTCATCAAAACAACAAAAAAAACAAATACAATCAGTATTTACAAATTTTTTCAAGTGTAATATTTTTAAAGAAAGACTAGCTTATTGCTATGTCGATCATCTAAATCCGTCTGGAAGCTCAAAAGTAATAAATTTTTGAAAATTGTCGTTCATGGAAAAAGGGGAAAAAGTTGATTTTTCGGACCACCCTAAAATGGAAATGGGCCTAATAAAAAATAAAAAATACGGGTCTAATATTTTGCGATAAAGCCACTTTCTACCACTTTACACGAAAATCTGAGAACCATTATATCGGTTTGGTATGGAATGGCTGTATATTATCATAATTGACGTGCTTAACTATGAGTGAGGAATTTTCATCAACATTAACAAAAGCTAGATGTGACGGTACAAAGGAAAAGTTGTTGTAACGTACTTCTTGTAACAATAAAATGTCAATATCATGAACATTTATGTAATACCTAAGCAAAAACTTACAGTTATCGTAGTGTTGTTTAAATTTATGTTCACATTTGTTGCTCTACTTATCGACTCGCCTAAGCAGGGTAGCCACATTTAATTCTGCAATATTGACGTAGGACTACGTCTAACCGGAAGATATAGGGGGTGAAAGTGAAATCTAGGCACTGAACAAGTAGGAAAAAATGCAAGATTTGGAACGCTTATAACTCGAGCATTTCTCAATAGATCGCAAAGGTTTTTGCATCAATTGATAGGAAATATATCTACGCATCTATAATAACGAATAACATTTAATTTTTCTTGAGATGAATAATTGAATAATTGTGAAATATCAAGCATTGTCAAAATGCCCTATGTGCCCATTTTTGATTGGTCCATTTTGTGCTCCTCAAATCGTACCGACCAAAACGGGCAACCAGAGCAGCAGCGAAATAGAATGAAGCACGATTGGAAAGGAAAAAAAAAAATTAACGAAACATTGGTCACAGTCTCACACATGCGTAATTCTCGAGCCAGCCAGTCAGCTTAAAAATCCCCGCTCCGCTGCCGTAACGATCATTCTCATTCAAACCGTACACCACATCTATTCGCATCACAACACATCAACAAACCAACCCAAGCAGCCATGTCTGGACATGGTAAAGGAGGAAAAGTGAAGGGAAAGGCAAAATCCGGCTCGAACCGTGTTGATCTGGAGTTACCCGCAAGGGTAGCTAGGCCGAGCGCATTAGTACCAGTGCACCAGTCCACCTAGCCGGCGTTATATAGTTTCGGCCGCCGAAGTGATCGAGTTAGCTGGCAAAGCTGCTCGCGACGATAAGAAAACCCGCATTCGGAACAGAACACATTCGGTTCGGTGGACATCAAGACAACAGGCAGTTGCAGCGAGTGGCGAGTGGCAAACGCAATCGCAAAACGGCATCAGGTAGCAGAAGAAAAAAAGTTTGTTCTTTATACAAACTGCTTTGGTGGCAGATCCAGAACAAGGCGGCATCGAGGGCGTTCGAAATGTTTTTTTTTTTCAAAACCACGAGTACTAAGTTTTCTAAATTGGAACCATTCCATAAAACAAGGCGCTTTTCAGGGCCATTAAACCTTTCAAAAAAGAGTTTAGGAAATACAGTTCAATGCTTTCTAAAACATTATCCAAAATAATAATAAAACACAAATTGATTTTTTCATAATTTGTTTGCCAGGATCTGATGAGTATGTGAATTTGGCAGTTGTTCTGAGCTTATTGATAGTTGGGGACTTTCCCGATTATTCAATTTTCACCAATCCTTAAATTGTTTCCAGATTGAAAGAACAGTAATTTACAATTAGTTCGACATTTAGCTAATTGGACGGACATGCAATGCGACATATTTAGTTGGGCATTTTTGTAAACATAGAGATCCAAATTATGACCCCACATTGAAAGTCGACACTGTACCACTGTTATCGCAAATGTTCAATTACAGGTTAAAATCGCCTCCAATGCGACACTGAGTGGTGCTTCGGCACGTCGCATTGGATGTAACTTACTGTACAACATGTCACAAGCTGGATGGGAAGAAATTTTCCAGCTGTGAAAGCTGTGGCGAGTGGCAAACGTAATAGCTAAACAGGAAGGTGCAACCGAACAAGATGGGGATATCGAGTGATAACAAAAACACAACACCAAAGGTTCTTTTCAGAACCACCAACATGTTCATAAAGAGTAAACAGTAAACTAATTCATTTTTCAGGTGGATATGTAGGTATTCACGTAGGAGAAGAAAATAAAACAATATATTTAAAATATATATTTAACAAAAGCTGTCCCCTTTGTATAGTCCTACGTCACTCCGGTTATGTCCCCGACATTACCCATCCGTCTTTTTTTTGAAAAAATCTGTATTTTTAGCCAAAAAATCTGGGAATATTGGAAAGTTGAAGGAAAAAAATGGAAATAAAGGTTTATTTCACTATGAACTTATTTTTCTTATTTATGGGTTATTTAAGTCGTGTTAGTACAACAAAATAATATATAAAACCATATAAAAGTTTTTCGCCTCTGAATCGTATGATGTTTTGACATGATTTTTTAACATTACTTCTAGATTTTCCTTCAACTTCATTCTTGACGCTCCTTCTTGAGCCGATACACAGTTCTTCGCTTTCAAAAAAGCGTCCATAATTGTGGGAGCCAACCAATTTCCGGATTTTGTTTTGTTGGCAATATATACAAAAATTTCCCGTTTTTTTGACATCCAACAGCTGGGACCAAGTTATATCCGAGTCACTCAATTTTTGCCTCATAAAATTCGTCTTGAGTAGACTGAATTTGTTATCCATGCCTTGTCTATTACCTGTTTCAACGAATTGAGAAAATTGGCGCATCAAATCATTAAGGTTTGGTAGCTTGACGAAATTTTGAGGGTTTATCAAGGCTGCGGTTATGTTTCACCAGTTGAATAAAGAAGTTACGATAAATCGATTTGAAGATCAACTTCCTATTAGATGCATCCCTTTTCAGCTTCATCTGCATTGATACCAACGCAAACATCCTCAGGCTTCTTAACACTTTACCGACCGGTAGCGGTTCGAACATACTATACCCTTTTCACCGCCCATTCAGCCGCAGATCGTCCGAAACACTACTAAGTGTTTGCTAAAACTAAAGTTTTGAGAAAAGCACCGATTATCTGAATAAAGAATACGAAATGCTTGCTGCTTGTTACTTGTCAGCCTAACCTAACCAAATCTGACAGAAAGATCGAGAGTCGATTAATCGACAACCGGTCGGTAAGCGCTGTGGAGCAAAAGTCGAATAATCGACGGCCGGTTGGTAAAGTGTTAAGAAAGTCTTAAAATCTTTCACATCAAGATCAGCTTCAACGAATCGTTGCACACAGCAAACATAAGTTACGCAACATGATCAATGATAACATTTTTGTCTCATTATAATGTTCGCAAAATTGAGAACTTTCTGATTGAACAGTGCGATTCACGTTATTGATGAGCGGTAGAACAAAGTTTAGGAACAATATAATCGGTTTAGTCATAGGATCGTTTAAATGAGTTACTAAACGATTGGCGAATTGCCTATGGTCATACTTAACTTGGAATGAATAAAATAGTTTAAGCTCTTCAAATCGCTCAAAATTTCGCTTAATAACTGCATCCATCTCATTGCGTTGCATTCAACTTTTCTATAAAGCAAGGTATCTGTAATAAATTTAACATTTAAAATTTAATTTTTTTATAATCTGTAAACTCTGTATTTTTGCTGAAAATTTGTAACTCTGTATATATAGATTCTGTAGCTGAAATCTGTGAAATACAGAATATTCTGTATATGTGGCAACCCTGCGCTTATTACCAGGGTTCAAGGTTACCATACCTACAAAATAATCTTTATTCCTACAGATCAAGAATCTATAGCTACAGATTTAAAATTTTATTGGTTTCACGCAAAATTCTAAGAAATATATATAAAAGCAAAGAAAATAATGAGAGAGGAATTTACACCCTTAAATTATATAATGACGGAAATGAAAAATTAAATAAGAGAAACAAATATATCAACAATGAAAAATGATGAAAATAAGAATGTTTTTTGATTATGCTGTAAAAGCTCAATAACGATGATTGATAAGACATTGATCAAGAATCTGTAGCTACAGATTTAAAATTTTATTGGATTTTACTTTTTTTTTAAATAATGTAGTAGGGCATCATATGCAGGATATGGGTCTGCACTATTTGTCTTCTTCAGAATTAAGACAAGAAAAAAATTTCTCTGAAGCTGTCCGTAGGCATTTCGTCATTACTCCTGTAAAAGGCGTAAGAGACGGAAACATCATTGTATCGTCTGATTGGAGACAGGTCGAAGTAATGAATGGCTATTACAATCTGAAAAACAGCATCTCAACAAAGTTCATACCGTCAGATTGTTTTTTCATTATTTGACCACAAAAAATAATATAACCCCATAGTTTTACCGTCTTACTCCCTTATTCTATTATTTCTATTTTCAATTTTTACCCCCAATATATTCTCGAAAGACGTAATCCTACGTCAAAAATATTTTTATTCCTTTATTCCGACAAATCGAAAGAGTGCAAATAATCAGCGCAGCACTTCAATATGCAATGAAAAACACTCTGGTGGCTATTAGTTGTACTATGCGTCATGATGGTGTCTTGGCTAATATCAGCTGCGCGAACCTGCGTCGGACACATTGGCGCTGTCAGCACAACCTATTTTATAACACACGTAGAGATGTCTCCTTTTGGAGGAGAAGGAAGTATTGAATTATTAAGACTTTGAACTCTGAGAGTTCATTCGTCTCTAACTCCTTTTAGGAATTGATTGTAACTAACCAAGTTTTTTCAGCTGCTTGCTAATCGACACGATTTTTCTTTTCAGTACAATCGTTTAATCGCCTACTCCATTAACTATCTAATTGATTATCAAAAAAGAGATATTTTCAACGACTTAAATGTTAAAATGATATGAACGCTTCCATTCAATGTAATCATTTTTAATAATACTTTTATTCAAAAAAATAATGCATCACTTTATAAATCGACAAATGTGCGGAAGCGACAAGGAAGTGTAATTGAATCGATTACTTGAGAAACCCCATAAGTCCATTTGACGCACTTGCGAGAAATTGACAAAAACTGTTTTTCTCAAAATTTTGACCTAATCCTCCTATTTCTTGGTATCAGGTTCGATAATTGCACCCAAAACATATAATGTAAAACCACTTTTTCAACAATATCAATACACTTTAAGCTCCAAATACCTTTAACGCTTCATAGTTGAAGGACTTAGGGGGTTTCCCAAACAAACGAGAAATCAGCGGTATATTTGGCTGTTTTGAAGTGATTCAATTGAATTTTTTTTGTTATGTTCATAATTCTCATACCAAGCAAGAGTGGGGCTGTTTAAAGGTTATGCTCTGCATTAATGTTAATGAGCGAGGAGTGGGGGAAGGGGTTGCACAAATATGAGTTGTTTCACTCTTAATGCATAAGAAACACAAAAATACTTTTTTGGATTGAGATAGAGGATAATTTCAAATGATTTTTGAAAACAATTTGCCTGCCACGCAGCTTAGTGTTCTTTGATCACTTCAACAGTTCCTAATTGAGGGAGATTCGAATCTTTCCCTTCCTATTTTTGTATACCGTTCCGTTGACTCTTGCGCTTAAGCTTAATTCATCTTAAATCATTGTTCAGTGTATTTTGAGAGACGGTAGGTGATTTTGTTGCTTATCGGTGTTCGAAAATTTTGTTTTCAAATTTTGACCCCATTCGGGGTTACACAGACACCTTCAGTCAGGGTAAAACCGACACCTGGTTTGTGTTTCACTGACAGGAAAAATGCATTCATACTTTTTGTAGATGTCTCGTGTTTCTATTTAGAAGACAAAACGTCAGAGCTGGACTGATAAAACAGCCAAAACCAACGTTGAAACGGGGACGTCAATAAAAAAAGTCTGGTAGAGCTCATGGGATCCCTTCGTTCAACGCTCATTGGAACATCTCCCGTGGATGCTCACCTAAGCTGGGATCCAAACTCTAGTGTTTACTCTGTACAAGGAGCAGTAATTTGTTCATCACCTGCTTGATCTTGAGAACCGTCTGGCTTTTTAATTGTCCAGAAGAAAAAAAAACAACGCGGAACATTCATTCAAAATGAAAACATACGAAAAGCTGGTTGAGATTTATAGACCAGAATCCGAGCCATTTGTTCCGCAAACCTAACACTGCATCAGCAGCGAGAGCTTTGGGGTTCAATAAGCCATCAGTGAAAAGCTTTTTTTTTGCAGTTGAAATAAATCAATTGATATATCCTATCCCCTCTCTCTCCTCATAATGTGTCCACATAGTATATAGATAGGCTCTTAATATTTTGAAATTATTGTAACAAGTTTTTATTCCTTTCTTTAACCCATTAACGACCAAGCTGTAAAAATTATTTCATTGACGAAATCCATTGGTGTAATTTCGATTATTGACGCTAAAGGAACTCCAATGTTCAAGAATTATTTTCTTCCCATCTTCCATTTTCCGGGAAATGACTGTTCGATAAATCGAATATTGGCCAAAACCCGCACTTTTTTTTTTGCAAGTACAAACATACTGCGAACTAAAAGTCACTTCAATTAGCAAATATACGGTACTCATGAATGCATCAATTTTGGATTCCGGGGAGAACAAGAACAGGAGAATGGAGGTCCCTAAGTATAAACTATGCAGAAATGTCAATGCTTAAAAATTAGTCTCCACAATTATCCATTTCCCGAAAAAATCGAACATTTTCCAAAACCAGCAAAGTACCAGAGTACTGCGAAAAAACAATGGCATAGAGGGTTGGGAGGTCTGGCAGAATAATATTCACACAAACAATCTCATTAGAATCCTCGTTACACGTACTGATCATTTCCTCCAGCTCCTCCATAAAACAAATTCTACGGGCCGCTATCACCAAAAGTTATTACGGACAAAAAAATCATACAGATTTTCAATAATATTTGCTAAATTAATCGATATTTGCATACATTCACAATTGAAAAAGCAATGATAAATGAAAAATATTCCGTCTTCTAAAATGAAACAAATCAAAATGGTCTTCTAAAATGAAACAAAATGGAGGTTAGATGTGTTGGTGTTGATTCAGCAGAAAAAAATGTTCGTTATGGCCAACGTTCGATTTTACGGACACTCAATTTCCCCGGCTGTTATTTTCCTGTAGAAGGCTCAAGCGAATAATTTTCGCTCTATATCAATGTATGTCCTTTTGTCGAAACAATACTTTGTATTCTATCAAAATTCGAGTTCTACTCAAAAGATAATCAACAGATACTGTAGAATGGTTCATGGATAGTCGCAAAGAAGTTCTGAAACGATTTGAAGTCGAAGAAACATGGGAGGTCTTGAAAATATGTGGAAATCCTTAGGGTGTCGGTTTTGCCCTGACTCCCCCTACACACACTCATAACCCACAAATTTGTAGAAACGAAAGTTTCGAATAGGGCATTCTGAGGATACTCGTTGAATTAATGGCCATTCCATCTACGCAAACCAGGATAAAAATATGTCCGTAAACTATTGGGTTGGGGAAAAAGAAATGTCGTATATTGGCAATATATGGCAACACTTAAAAATATCTTGTGTTGTACTTATCGCATCACGTCATAATATACGGCTATTTAAAGACGACAATCTGTGCTACAAGTGTCGTTTTGACAGTGTTGTGATTGTTATTTTCAGTCTCAAGTTATAGCGCGTCAAAGATGGAGTCCACCAAGCCATATTTTACGTTTTTACTACCTGCGAGGTAAATCTGCAACGAAGGCGGCCGAAAAAATTCGTTTAGTTTAAGGACCCGATACTGTAACGATTCGCACAGCACAGCGTTGGTTTGATCGATTTCGTTCTGGTGTAGTGGCTTTCGAAAATACACCCCGTATTGGTAGGCCAATCGTCGTGGAAGCCGATAAAATCGTTGAAATTGGCCAGGAACCGTTTGGAACCATTTGCAGAAGATTGGATTCCAAAAAAAAACTGGATGTATGGGTGCCACACGAGTTGATGCAAAACAAATCTTTCAGACCGAATCAACGCCTGCGATGCACTGCTGAAACGGAACGAACTCGACCCATTTTTGAAGAAGATGATGACTGGTAATGAAAAGTGACTCACGTACGACAACCTAAAGCGAAAAAAGTCGTGGTCGAAGCGCGGTGAGCCGGCCCAAACCATCGCCAATCCAGGAAGGTTTTGTGTTTGGTGGGATTGGAAGGGAATCATCCACTATGAGCTGCTCAACTATGGTCAGACCCTTAACTCGGTTCTCTACTGTGAGCAGCTTGACTGTTTGAAGCAGGCGATTGACCAGAAGCGGCCAGAAATGATCAATAGGAATGGTGTTGTTTTCCACCTGGACAACGTTCGGCCTAACACATCTTTGATGACCCACCAGAAGCTACTGGAGCTCGGATGTCCTATTGCACCCACCGTATAGTCCGAACCTGGCTCCAAGTGATTATCATCTCTTCCGGTTCAAGCAAAACGCTCTTGGTGATGCTAAGTTGGCCTCAAAAGAGGCTTGCGAAAACTGGCTGTCTGAGTTTTTTGCAAATAAGGAGGGGGGTTTTGTAAGGGGGGGGGGGCGGCGGTAATTTGAAGTTGACTTCTAAATGACAACAAGTTTGCGAACAAAACGGCGCATATTTGACTTAAATTGGATAATTTTAAGTATGTTAAATAAAGCGTCAAATTTCGATCAGAAATACGACATTTCTTTTTCCCCAACCCTATATTTCAAAGTTACATTTCATCTTCGTGCGTTGATTTTTAAGAAGTAACCGCATTTCAATAATAATCTCAAAATTTCGACTTCGCACTCTGTTCCTCTAATTTTATTGTCGAGTGTAGATGCTCAAGAGTTATTCAAGATTGCTTTCATGTCATTGATAACATCTTGCTGGACCTTAAAGGGTGTGTCACATCAAATTGCATCACGGAAAAAACGCTGTAGAAATTCGCCCAGTAGACCGATCCTTTTGAAAATTTTAGATAGTAAAATAAAAACTATTAAACAACTTTTGGCATTTTCTTTTTATTCATACTTCGAGCCCAAGCCCGTATGCTCGCACCTTCCTCTTTACCCCGTCCATAAGGTTCTGTACAACGTCAGGTTGTAGTTTTTTTTGAACAGAAATCCATTTTCTCTTGAAGTCCGCCTCCGATTTGACAACTTTTGGGTTCTTCCGGAGGGCCTGCTTCATAATCGCCCAATATTTCTCTATTGGGCGAAGCTCCGGCGCGTTGGGCGGGTTCATTTCCTTTGGCACGAAGGTGACTCCGTTGGCTTCGTACCACTTCAACCCGTCCTTTGAATAGTGGCACGAAGCGAGATCCGGTCAGAAGATGGTCGGGCCCTCATGCTGCTTCAATAGTGGTAGTAAGTGCTTCTGTAGGCACTCCTTAAGGTAAACCTGTCCGTTTATCGTGCCGGTCATCACGAAGGGGGCGCTCCGCTTTCCGCAAGAGCAGATCGCTTGCCACACCATGTACTTTTTGGCAAACTTGGATAGTTTCTGCTTGCGAATCTCCTCCGGAACGCTGAATTTGTCCTCTGCGGAGAAGAACAACAGGCCCGGCAGATGACGAAAGTCCGCTTTGACGTAGGTTTCGTCGTCCATTACCAGGCAATGCGGCTTCGTCAGCATTTCGGTGTACAGCTTCCGGGTTCGCGTCTTCCCCACCATGTTTTGCCTTTCGTCGCGGTTAGGAGCCTTCTGAACCTTGTATGTACGCAGGCCCTCCCGCTGCTTGGTTCGCTGGACGAATGAACTTGACAAATTCAGCTTATTGGCGACATCCCGGACCGAACTTCTCGGATCACGTCTAAACTGCTTAACTACGCGCTTGTGATCTTTTTCACTGACGGAGCATCCATTTTTGCCGTTCTTCACCTTCCGGTCGATGGTTAGGTTCTCGAAGTATCGTTTTAGTACTCTGCTGACCGTGGATTGGACGATTCCCAGCATCTTACCGATGTCCCGATGTGACAACTCCGGATTCTCGGAATGAGTGCGCAGGATTAATTCACGACGCTCTTTTTCGTTCGATGACATTTTTCCAAATTTACGAAAAATTGACAGTGAAGCATGGCCAACGTGATCTATACACTCTTATCTGATTATAAGCGAAAGCTTAAGATATAATTCCTAAAAATTAAATTTCTACAGCGTTTTTTCCGTGGTGCAATTTGATGTGACACACCCTTTATTAATAAATCTTTAATAACTGGGCATGTGCCTAAGGTGTGGAAGGAATATTTCATAGTTCCTGTTCAAAAGGTTGCTGGAACGATCAAAGCCGAAGAGTTTCGTCCCATCAACATGTTGCACACATTAGAGAAAATTTTGGAGCTTGTTGTTAAAGGCCAGCTGTTGGAATATTCAAACCATAACACTTTGCTAATACCAGAACAATCGGGATATCGGGAAAGTCATTCTTGTGAAACCGCATTGAACTTGATGTTAGCAAAATGGAAAGATAATTTAGAATGTGAAGAGACCATTATTGCTGTTTTCTTGGATCTAAAACGCGCTTTCGAGACGATTTCTAGGCCCTTGTTGTTGAACACGATTAAGCGCTTTGGAATTACGGGTACTACATACAAATGGTTTGAAAGCTATTTGAATGACAGAACTCAGCGGACTATTTTTAACGATTTCATTTGCAGTCCCTCCCTTCGGGCTGGAGGAAAGCAGTCCAATGTGCCGGTAAGAGATGTGTTGGCTCGGTTAGACCTTGATTACATGTCCCAAATATATGTTTTCCTTAAAGCTATCGATCTTCGAGTGTGATTGTTCATACATCCTTTTCCCCTCCTTTTCGTCCTTCGCGAGCTATCGGTTCCCTTCCTACTAACATTAGAATAAGTTAAATTGTAAACACATATTAAATGTAAGGATAGTTTTAAGAATTGAGTGTGAAGTGTCAGTGTGAATGAGAATGTGAATGTGAATGTGAATGTGAATGTGAATGTGAGTGCGAGTGTAAACACACATCTCCTTACATCCCATCCTTTTCCTAATGAAAATGTGTCACCCTTCTAAACTCGAGTCGACCGCGAGTAATCGGTTTCCTATTTCATTAACCATAGAATTAAGGAAACAACATGTTGATATATGCTAGTTGAAATATAGTTAAGAGTTTGGCTCCATTAAACTTATGTAACTGAGCCTGTAAAAATAATCGGATTAATAAAAAAAAAAATTTGCAGTCCCGTAAGGAATAATCTTGGAGTACCTCAGGGAAGTGTATTAGGGTCCATTTTATTTATTATGTACATCAATGATTTTTTGACATCAATCTTTTTGTAGATGATACTGTGTTATTCATTGCAGCTAATGATTTAAATCAGGTCGTGCTACATTTGCATTCTTTAAGTAGATGGTTGAAATATAAGCAGTTAAAATTGAACATAAGTAAAGCTGAATATCTTATAATATCGCGTAATCGCTCTCATGAAAACGTCTCTGTTGTGATTGATGATGAGACTATTGATCGTGTTCAGGAAATTAAATATCTTGGCGTGATTATTGATGACAAACTCAAGTTCAACACTCACATTGACGCTGTCATCAAGAAAATTGCCTAAAAGTATGGAATCTTATGTCGATTGAAAAACGATTTGACCATTCACAGCAAAATACTACTGTACAAATCAATCATCTCTCCTCATTTGGACTTTTGTTCTTCCATTCTATTTTTAGCCAATGACACACAAATATCGAGGTTACAGCGCTTGCAGAATAAAATAATGCGATTGATTCTTAAATGTAAAAGGTTCACTTCTTCATCTTTGATGTTGGACGCTCTGCAATGGTTATCCGTGGAGCAAAGAATTGTTTATTTAACTATGGTGTTCATTTTTAAAGTAGTTAACGGTTTGCTGCCTCGATATTTGAGTGATCGAGTTGAAAGAGGAAGTGATTTTCATAGATATAACAGTAGAAACGCGAATGAATTGAGAACACCTAATTATTTGTCATGTGCTTCACAAAATTCGTTGTACTTCAAAGGAATAAATGTTTTCAACTCGATGCCACGACATATTAAATGTGCAACAACACTTACAGCACTGTATTTCACACATTAAAGCTGTGTTTTCTTTCTTAACAGTCGGAAAATGTTTTTTTTAATTTTTGACGAAGATTGTAACTGACGAAGTTTTATACGAACGGATAATTTAGTGTGAACAGTTTATTGTAGAATTTTTATATATATATTTTTTTTCAATGAATACTGTACCTGACGAAGTTTTTTTTTGAACGGATTATTCTGTGTAGAATTTGTTGTTTTTTAAATATTATTTTTCAAAAATTGTATTCAGCAGTATTATGTCTGTCATGATCATGGTGATGATGGACTATTTTTATTTTTTATTTTTGTTGTTTTCTTCTGTAGTAGTTAAAAAAAATAAAAGTAGTCTACAAAAGTTTGAGCCTCGCGCGCGTCGCACAGATATAAAGGATATAAGATAAAAGTTTTGTGAGGCCCGGTCTAGGATTTTTTCGTGATGGAAAATTTCTCGACATCTCTGTATGGGGGTACTCATTGTCTATCCAAAACTAGGCTGGCGGTTGGACCTATGCCTTGGTGGACCAACTGGCTGCAAGGGCCTAGTCGGGATCGTATCGGCTCTGTGGCGGACAGGACTGAGTATTGGCTTCTCTTTTGATAATGTAATAAAATATTTTTTTGAGTTTATATCTGTAAGTAAAATCAGTTCGTTTTTTTTGTTAAACTGATTTCAAAGCTGAGGAAAAAAATATTATCTTCTAGATAACTCGTCTTGCTCAAACCTTTGTAGGGGAAGGTGGCGTGACCATCATCATCATCATCATCAATTATCCACATCTTGTTTGCTTTCTTTGAATCGTTGAGGCCTTTAGAACACCTGGCCTCCAGTCCATGGACAACCCCTAAATCGGTTCGATGAGCCCTTTGTGGTGATTGGATGATAAATTTGGAAAAGTCTAAAAAACTGTTCAATTTTAAAATTGACCAAAGAGGTTCGATGAAACTTTGGATCCAATGAAACCAACGACATTTCGATCTTACAAAAATAAATATTTATTTCTACCAGAAATGCGAGAAATGTGCATTATCTGCTTCGCTGCAACCTTTTTCTGCCTCGTAGCGAGAAGATTTTGTCGGGAGATATTCTAGAAGATATTTCTAGAAGATATGTTGTTGAGAATCAGTCAAAGTCGACAATTTTTTTTCAACAATTATTTTCAAATCCTATACTCGAATCTCAAGAAAACATTTAATTAATGTATGAATGTCAAGCATTAATAGAAAAATAGCTTTTTTTGTGATTCGATTATGTATTGGATTCGAAAATTAACGTTGAAAGTGAAATTGCGATTATATATAATCGAGTCTGACCTGTATTATATGTCCAAAAACAATAATTGCAATGAAAGAAGCAGAAATTGTATTATAACCGCGTAAATTTTTTTTTAAAATTCCCTAAAAAAATAACGCACTGTAATGGAAGTATTTCGGACAACAGACTACAATGAGACAGTTAATTTTCTTTCTTTATTCCTCACTTTCTGCGTTTTTCTTCATCGATTTTCACAAGTGAACAATTCATAATCTCGCGTTTCACTTTTTATACAAAAATTATCCATCCAACCTCCGTTTTTTCGAAATTATGCTACTAATATTATCTTATATTTACAAATGAGGCTCACTTCCATCCTACCCCGGCGAGCCAATATGTGTGCCTTCTACTCAATAGTTGTTATCATAGTTCGGAAAGTTCTGCTGCCATATTTACAAATTTTCAGCGTGTTAACTTTCAAGCAAGTGTTTCATTATAAATATTTATGTACCTTTCACGAAGGATCGCCTCGATGAAATAAAAACAAAACTATCTCTATTTACAGACTAAGCACAGGGTCGCGTTGAATCGCATTAAGTTAAGTTGAAATGTCATTATCTATTTAGTGTTCTCATTCCAGCATTTGATTATTCCGCTGCTACATGTCGGGGAGATCATTTGCGCTGTTATCCGTTATCGATTATTTCAATTTATCTAACATATTTGCTCTTATTAAACGTAATTAGGAAACATTTTCACCACAAGAGTTCCTCTGTCTCTCTGTCTGTCTCTCGTTCCAGAGCTATATTACACCATCGCGGTCATGCCTTTGTTGATGTTCTCCAAATGTTCCTTCGCTTTGATGCGTAGCGATGCGATCGAGTTGGTCCTCATATCGGTTGAGTGATTCACGGTCATATTGAGGGCAGCAGCTCCGGCCGTGATGCCATCCTTGTTAAGCCCGAGCCCATCCAGTGAGCCATCCTGGTCCAAGTTGGTTAGCTTGGTCATTTTTGCGCCCGCGGACTGAGCGGGCGGCGAGGTGGGCGAGGAGGAATTTGGGCTAAGGGGTATGCCAGCGCAGCCATTGTTGTTGTTGTTGTTCGAGGCGCTACTGCTACTTAAACTTTGCGGCGATCTTAAACCAGGTGGCGTTAGTGATAGATTTTGGGGTGATGTTATGGGTATATTTACAGAAGCGAGCTGCGATGGCTGCGGCGGAGGCTGTGCCCCAAGTCCTCCGGGGCCACCCAGCGGAGAGTGCCGGGGAGTGAGGGATTGCTGCGAGGCCATCGATAGGTTCTGGGGAGTGATGGCTCCGTTGGGATGGGTCGGGGATAGACGCATACTGTGGCCGCCCATTTGGGGGGACATCGGGTGCATTCCCTGCGGGGATATTCTAAGGTTTTGCGGTGCGTTTGGGTGTCCCAGACCAAGCTGTGTCATACCCAGATTGGACGGATTCAGGCTGAGCGGTGGCGTTAGATAGCTCGGGTAGACACCTTGCGGGTGGGAGAGGAAACCTAAAAGAGAAACACCGAATTAGTTTTGACTTTCATCTAACTAAAGTTAATCTGTTGAACTTACCAGGAAGCGCAGAAAGTAATGGCGGTGACAGCCATGGATCGACGGGCAGATTCGCTCCGTTACACGACAACCGATGAGGCAGCTGGGAGAAGTGCGACAGTCCTAACCTCAAGCTTTCCGATTTTTCCTGCCGGCGCCATTTTGCGCGCCTGTTCTGGAACCACACCTGTCGAGTGTTGTAATCGTTGCGGGGTGAGAAAAAAGGAAAAAAATGGCGAAGAAAAAATTAATTACATTATTTTCCATTTATGAAGCTTCAATTGCATTTTAAAAGCGTCATCAGAGCGACCGTGTTCGGGTATTGGGGCAACGGCGGGATGGATGAGTGTAAACGAAGAAGAGAGAGGATGTAATTAAGGCTATGTGACGCATCAGACGACGGAAGTGGCGGGGCGAAATCTCGCGCGATTCAGAAAACGTGAAAAACATTCAATTTTCTATCCATAATTTTTAATTAAAAAATGAAGAACTCGTCAGCAGTTGGGTAGCAACCCAGCGAAAATAGGGAAGATAGCAGGCAGGACAAGGGATCTTTTCTTGCTGAAATAATTAGCGAAAGAGAAAAGATTAAAATGCAATTAGCCTTGTATTCTGTATTTCTCCACAGTTTTTTCTTCCCATTTTCCAATTTACTTCTTCTCCGCTGCTGTCGAAGTTTTTATGCTGTTATGTTTTAGTCTCGTATTGCGATCTCCTTCGAGAGAGGGCACACATTTTGTAGGGATGCAATAATAGCGAACATAACTCTATCACAACTCGGTACTATCAAGCGCAATACGTGGAGTTCACACCATGAGCATCCCCATTCGCGTCTGTTACGCCTTCGGGAGAGGAAGAAGTCGAACCGAGATGAGGAGTTTTTCAGTCGCCGTCTTTCCCGCCCACCTTTATGCAAATTGAAACTTAATTAATTTCTGAATTAAATAATTAATTTAACCATTAAGTTTGCTTTTCTCGCTCATTTTAGCGCCCAATTTTTATTATCAACAAGAGAAAGACGCTGAAGCTGGAGCTGGAGCCAGGCAAATGCGGGGATGTGCGCAGACATCCGGAGCTTTTTCAAAGCCAAGAGTGGCTTCCGATGACGATGGATTGTGGTGCTTGATTGTCAATTAGTGTGCCTAATTTCATTTACTCGCGCTATGCCATGGATAGAAGTGGCTCCGTCGGGACTCTATTTTAAATGAATGGAGCGAGTTATGCGTTCTTTTGGTGCCATTTTCGTGATAATGTAAAAGATTGCGTATTGTACTCAAAAACCAACGTCTCTTTTCTAACTGTATATTTTCATGGGATCGTTATAACGAGTATTTGAATTGTGAAATTCCGCAGAAGTTTTATAATTTCTACAAAATATATCAAAAATAAGTTTACGGCTTACAGTAACTAGTTTGGGAAAGTGTGAAATCAGCTTTATCATTGGTTCAATTGATGTGTAGATCGAACTCTAGACTGTAAATACTTTACACATTGATTCAATCAGGCGCTTTGATAGGCATGAAAAACCAGTGCTTGTTCTTTTTCCATTCAAATATAACAATATTGTCCGATTTTTATTTTTGAAACCAGTACTGGGTATCAAGTTCACAAAACGTTTGAAATATTTTGTTGAGAAATTTCCTTAAACGTTAGTATGAAAAGATTTTAGGGGGATATTTCAAAGCATACATTTGGAGTGAAATTGATCAATCTATTTTTTTATCATTTTCTAGTGTAATATGCACGTACATGTATAAATAGAAATTCACTGATTGCTTTACCTATGGTTATATAAATTATAATTCAATCATTTGAGGATTCCAAATCTGATTTAATCCATTAAAAGTTGTGGTCGTGCCTTTCTCGTATCTCGATCTAAAGTTTGAGTTGCAGGTCATTCGAAGACCGTACGAGTTATCCTATGAGCCCTTGAAATGGTCACCAATGAGCTAGTCTCGACAAACCATGAAGTTCGATATGTCGAATGATGGGATTTGGTTCTGGTCATAAAGTAGTCACTTCCATCGGAAACCTGATGCGGAACATAGCCGGTTTACGTCAATGAAGTGATATAGGCTTGAATTAATATCGAATAAGCTATTTTTGAAAAATGATACACCAAATTACGGGTTTTGGAATCTATGGCCCCTCAACTTATTCCTTCCAAATGAAACTTGTTGCGTTCCATTCGGTTCAGCCAGTTCAAATAAAACTGAGCCACAGCATTGATTGTCTAGTCAAGAAAAATAGTTCTAATTCATGGTGCTTTTTTGTAAAATTGATTTTTCTCACTTTTTCAATAGTAAGTGTAACTATCTGATTACTATTTCTGCTCATAAAGAATTAGCTAAGTGTGAATTGAGATGTTTAGTGTCTATGAATAACGTTTTGATTTGTTGAAAGTATGCATTTTTACAATGCTTAGAAATGGAAACGAAAATGCTGTTTTGAGATTTCAGTTTGTTTTCATGAGTACGTTTGATCAATTACCCCCGGTGATAAATTTGCAAACATAAATCAAAAAAATCATTAAAAGAAGCAAGGGGAAAAATTTGTAGCGCCATGTAATTTATTTCGAATTTGAATTTGGATTAAAATTTGACTCATTGTATTCGCAGAAAGTTTACACAGCTGTTATCGACATAAAATCGAATGTTTGGCATTCGATTTTGAAAGCTTCGCTGTGAAAGCATGCACAATTGAAGAGTTGAACAGTAAACAGTATGCTAAATTTCTTGAGCATGGTAACACATGATTAAAAAATCATGAAATCTTGGATCTTATTTCGAGAGAAGTATTTTTAGCAGATTGCGCTTCTACCAGAGATCAGTTGGTGGCATTTGTATTAGGAGAAACACTACAGGTTGCAATCAGGCCCATTTCTGAATGAACAGAGATTGAAAGAAGCATTCGTAAAAAGAATCTTCAATTGAGATAGATTAAAACATATTGTATGATTAGTGGACAATGATTAGAGGAAATATAATAATTGAGAAAAAAAGTAGGAACACAAAAAACAAACAAACAAAAAACAAAAAAACCAGTGTTAGTTACAAATTATTGGGTGCAACCATTTTCAAAAGTGGAAAACAAATTTCTAGAGTGTAAGAAATTCGTAATGCTTACTAATTATAATTTGCGCCTGCCTGGTAGTGCCGGACCAGTTTTAATTTTTGTAAGATGAACATTACGTGTGTAACGAAGAAGTCGCGACTCAACGTTGGACAAAATCTGGAATGCGACAATTTTTATGATACGAGGGACGTTCAAAAAATAAGTTTCAGTGCCTCAGAAATCGCGGAAAAATAAAGTTAGGACAAAAAACAGGGTAATTTTCGTAATCTACGTTTTATTTTCTATCATTCTACATAATCGCCATAACGTTCGAGACATTTTTCATAGCGTGGAGAGTTTTTCTATACCGAGCGCGAAGTGCGTAGCGTCCAACTTTTTGAAGTACGATGTAACTGCGTCTCGAATTTCTTCAGTGTTATCGAATCGATGACCGCCGAACGCCTGTTTCATCACCGGAAATAAGTGATAGTCGCCAGGGGCGAAGTCTGGGGAGTAAGGAGGATGCTCGAACACAGTCCATTTGAAATTTTCCAATTGCTAGGGGCGAAGTCTGGGGAGTAAGGAGGATGCTCGAACACAGTCCATTTGAATTTTTCCAATTGCTTTTCCAATTGCAATTGCGTTTTGTCCAAAGTTTATTTTTCCGCGATTTCTGAGGCACTGAAACTTATTTTTGAACGACCCTCGTAAAATCTCTAAAAGTCCTGATTTGCTACGCAAAGTTTCTCCACCATTTGAATATGAACGAATAAAATTTGTTGTAGAGAACAAAGAAGATAAATCTAAGAATATTCGATTGTTTGGCTTTATTTCTGCTTTTATTCACTCATTCATGAAATTCTACAATAAAATGCATTTTGTGTTTTTGCTTACGTGTCCCGTTTTTATTCCTGAACTACTTGGTCAGCCTAACCAAGGCATGATGAAGTAACCTTTAGAATGGCAAGATTAGGGTGCCAATAAAAATGGTCATCTCGAATCTCAAAAACTTTAGGTCCCCCAAGAATAGTTTTACTTTAATAACTTCGTGAACAATTTATTTCTCTCTTTTTTCCGTTCAGGTAGTCGAGTTTTATGCTAAATCCTGTATAAAAACTTATTAGTGGCATTCTATTATTAATTTATTTATAATTATAAAGTAAGCTTTTCGTGTGGGGGACTTTAGTGACCCCATTCCGTCCTTCATATTTTAAAACTAGCTGACCCAGCAAACATTGTTCCGCCAAATAAACTATTTCTAGTGAATACATTGGTGATTGAATAAACAATAACTAATACATTGTAAGTATGTTGGAATGATTTTACCTTTGTGATCCATTCGTTGATGAAGACCAAACGAATATGTGACGATAAGAGCTATGACATACAGAGGAATTCAACACTTTAGACGATGACCGCCGACAGCAATAAACAAATTAAATCATTCGAACTATCTTATTTCAATGTATTTCATTTACGTAACTGATGTGTGTGCACCAACTTCATTGGTGCTGATATTCCGGCCAATTTGTTGGCGCATTATTTCGTCTTTGTCTTTTAATCGAGAAGTAGACACATCGATATTCTGAATTTTAAACACAGCCATAATGCTTCCCTTATTCACGGATTTTCATTTGTATTTACTGCTTTTCGCCGAACAGCGAAACTCAACATTAATATGAACACTGAATGTTTGGCTCAGCTGAGGCGCTTTCCAGCCCGTCAACATCTACGTTACTGATATTTGTCGTCCTCATGCTGCTTCTGTCGATTGTGTCGTAGGAATCGCAGTCGTTCGCTACCTACTTTCGCGTACATGTCGACCATGAATTGTTGGCATAGCTCACGACATCGTAGAATGACGTTGTCCCAGCTGCGTTAAATCATCGTTCGATAATAAAAATCCATTAAACTGTGTTGTTTGTTTCATCTTTTGTAACTACATATTCATAAATATTAATTCGAATCATTGAATCAATAAACTTGTTCTCCAGCTGAGCTTGAACTTGAGCTTGGGTAGACTGTACAATTCGTAGTTGCTCTCCGTGATTGACCTGAACCAACCAAATTGCACAAAGAACCCACAGAATGACGCTTGGGACTAGCAAATCATTCTCGTTGTGCAATTTTCGGTGGTTCGAGCTTTAAATGGTCAATAACGACGCCGGCCACGTCCTTACAGTCACCAGGGGAAGGAAGGAATGTTAGTATGATATTCGCCGCCCGAAAGCCAGAAGGGTCGCCTCTATAGCGTGGTTCCCTAGCGTTTATCATGGAAGGGATAGTTGTTAGTGGGAATGGTTAGGAATAATCAGGATTCACTGTGGTAAGTGATGTGATTCTAAAAACGTAAACTCTCAACTATACGGCGAAATGAGATTTGAAGAAAATATACATTCTTATCGGACCGGTCATGCATTTCGTTATTCATCGTGCGTAGTACATAGATATTTTTCCTGACCTGAAAAGGCCATAAAAAACTCAATACACTTGTTCTCCAGCTGATAATTTATCTGGATTGATGAGCGTGGTTAACATTTTACTATCCGAGCATGTGTGATCTGAAGGATTTCAATAATTCATTGTGGTTATTCGATAAGGTTTCCAGTACCTCGTCGATGCCCCTAGCTTTAGACGAACTGAGGATACTTCCGCATGTTTGGGTGAAAGTTCGATGAAGCGTACGTAATTTTTAATTTTTTTATTTGGATATTGTGTTTACAAAAATACTGAAATCGCGAAATAAAAAATTTAAAAATGGGACGGGGTTAAAAGGATGAAATTTTAGGTTCTTATGGTTTTTTCTGAAACATAAGTTAAAAAAATACACACAAAAAATTATTCAATTTATTGAGAAAAATGGATTTTTTTGCATAGTGTCACCCTAATCGGTATTAAATATACGGTAATCGGTATCCCAGCGGTATGTTATATATACGATCTATTCTCATGGCCAACAAACGTTTTGTGCATAATTTCATTAAAAAAATTTATCATACATTCATTGGCACCCTAGGCAACATATTTTACAACAAAACGGTGCATATTTGTCCCAAATTGAACAATCCGAAGCATATTAACCCTGTTCACGTACAACATCGAGTCTCACTCGATGTGAAACGATTGTGCCAAAACGTACAACATCGAGTCTCTCTCGTGGTGCGCTTGCATACCACAAGACACAGAGTCGCTCAGGAGAGAAGAGAAATTACTCGATGCGTGATCCATCGAAGCGTTTGCATTTGGTTCGCTCTTTCGGAAATCAAATCGTACGCGAAGGGGCTCAAAAAGATTTCGAATTTCACCCAAAAATCATAGATTACATTTTCTCCTACCTAGTATAAGCTGCGAATCAATCTGCGAAGAATCATCCAAAATAAATACTTTGAGATCGTTTGACATTTCAACCCGTTGCTGCGGTGTATTTTGGACACGTATACAGTCAATCCATGCCGAACCGATATAGTGATTCTAAGATTTTCGTGGTAGTTTTTTTTCCTTTTCGTAAAATATTAGACACGCATTTTTTTCATTTTTTCGTTAGGGTAACCATCTAGATTTGAGGGGGGTCCAAAAAATCAATTTTCCTACTTTTTTCCAAAAATGCCTTTTTTTTTAAAATTCAAAACTTATGAATAATTAAGCTCAGCTTTTTGGAAAAATATTAAACTTGCAAAAATTTTGAATTTTGCTTCCGTGATTTTCGACTGTATTTGTTTTTGTTGTTCATGACTTGGGACTGGAGGGTGCTATACTTTTTTTACATTTTTTTCTGGAAAATCATGACTTCAAAACGAAAAAATGACATCTCAAAATTTTGGATATGTTATGTAAAAAACCTCAGCTTCCAGGAAAAAATATATAAGAAAATATAGCGCCATGAAAACAACAAAAAACCAATACATTTAAAAACTACGAAAACAAAATTCATAATTTAATTGTTTTAGTTCATTTCATTGCAAAGAAAACAGACGTAGCTACATTGTGGATGTGAAAAAACGTTGAAATATGTGGTAAAAATACATGTTTCAGCCTGTTTTGATTAAGATGGGCGTCTCACCCTGTTCTCCCCTACGTAAGATGGTGACGAACATAAAAATGTGGGCAAACTTGCAAAAAGCTGAATTGGCGTAGGACGAAAAAACGATGAAATTCTTTAAGAAATATTTTGTTTGGCAAGCAATCTACTTACGCCAGAAAAAGTCAACCTTCTATAATTGCAGGAAAAATTTATTGGAAAGAGTGCCTGCCACATCCTCGTTAACAGATTCGTTTCTTGCGGGGCCCAACTTGTGGATAAATTATTAAATGCAGATCAAACTAGAAAACTCTTACATAATCTATTTGAAAGTTTTGCCCCATCTGAAGACGAACTGACAACAATAACACATGCCAAAGTCATATTATATGGGTTTCGCTAAACGCTGCAGTACAAAACCATCCCTACTATAAATTAATAAAAAGTATGGTATAAACATCGCAATAAAATGGTTATGATTTTATGATTTTTCTACATATCCTATTGATACATTTAGGTGCCTATTCTATCAAATTCCTTCTAAAATCCTATAAATTTTGAACGAGGAAAGTGTCACCGATATCTGGCTGACGGGGCAACGAACATGTACAGGGTAACTTCGAAATAACGTTCATTTTACCTTCAAAATTGTACGTTGTATCGAATTGTTCGTTATATCGAAGCATAATAAAGAACTCTGAAACATAGCTTATATTACTTTATTGTGTTGCTGTTTGAGTAATGAATAAATTCAACCAGAAGACGAAGCCAACCTTTCTCATGATGTTTCCCTTTGTACTGTTGATTGAAGGTTGATTCATTTAGAATCCGGAATTACAAAACAGTTGTACTTCGGGATTGGTTAAAGGTACAAATTATGCTTTAGTATCAAAATACAGATAATTTATTGTTCTTTCAGAAGAACAATATTCAAAAAATTATTCCTTTGGACTTTGAAAGTGTGTACGTTATATCGAAGTTTCTCTGTAAATGGAGAGTATCATTCTGATTGTACTTGACGTTTTTATCATAGGGAACGGCGGGGGAAGATGGCTACCCTCAAGATTATTGAAACAATCAACTATTGGACAATTCTCGCGTAACTTTTGAAAAGGTCCTATGTAACAAATGTAAACAAATCGAGTTAATGGATGCACGCTATTAGTTTTCAATCATTAAATGCATTACAAAAACAATCGTTCACGTATCTATCTTCATCATCTTTTAATGGCCGATGCAAAAAATATCCAATGTACAGATTCGGATTTTAAGCTCTCGGCTGTTACTTCAGACGCCTCTTTCCTCCGACGCTCGAAACGTCCGAAGTAACAAAGCAATCAAAACAACACGAAGTCGTACTTCGGTCGTTTTGAGTTTTTTTTTCTTTCAGGTGTTGTTATCTATGTCAGTGCAATTCATCGAGTGATGACAATAATAATCTGTCTTTAGAATGAAATGCTGATGTTTCGATTGTTCTTCAGTAGTTAGTTTCAAATTCTTATCGTGAAACGTAGTATGTCCAATGTACAAACAGGGGCAGTCAAAACGTCCAATGTAACATTTTTCGCTCCGAGGCTTCAAATTTAAGCTCAAAACACGGAACAACTGTTACGATTGGTTTTTCAGAGTTATTATTGACTGCTAGTGGTAAAAGTAGTGATAAAGATCGATACCTTTTAAGACAATTCGCGGAATAATGTTCGGGTCTTCAACTTCATTTTTCTCGAGTTGACGAAAATGTTACATTGGACCTTTTCAAAAGTTACGCGAGAATTATAAGAAATCATTTTAGTGTATTGCATTATCCTCAATCATGTATAAGCATTTTAAAAGTAATTCAGGGAAAATAATCCCTCCCACTTTTGTCACACTTGATCTATAGTACAATGGCCTTGATCTGTAGAACAATTTTGCCGTAAACAATAATCCAACGTTACCCCGCATGATTTTAGTATCACCATTTTTTTACCGTTCTTAATTTATGATACAACATTGTGAAATAAAAAGTAAACTATCTGAAAATTAACGTGCTTATGGAAAACATCTTAAAAACCGATGCTGACACAATGAAATGCTTCAATTTTGTATACATTGTGTTTGATTGTACTCCATGCTTAGGGTGGCCGTCTTACCTCGTCCTCCCCTACATATCACCGGTTGTTGATGTTAATTTGTTTATTGTCATTTCTCCTTTATAAGCTTCTACAACGTAATCACTGTTTTTGATAAAAAAAAATAACGATTAGAAAATAATACCTGTTCTCCATGAGATTCACAAGGTATTCGACAGGTTTCAAAAGCGGCTCTCTTTTGAATGATGGAATGAACCAAACCGCGAATCGTGGACAGTGTTTTCAGAATGTTTTTTTTTGGTAGTTTATCGAAAAAGTGTCATACTCCGGCAGTATGATTTTCATTCGATGAAAGAAACACTTAGGAATTATTGTTGGGCTAGACAGTTAGCTAATAAGTATGATATGATACAAATGTAAATTTATAATCAGTGATTTTTGTTTATGGATAGAATACTGTGCATCATTCGAGATTAGATACATTTCTAAAAAAATGTGTACTCGCCTACAGATGCATGATTATCGGACACAAAATAAGCGCTCGGTACCGATCAATACTACCCATTTGGTACGCTACACGATATCCTACATGATGGTAAATCGCATCCCGGTTTGGACGTTATCAAAATGGAATCGGTCTTAAACTGCCAACGATAACTTCATTCTGCCAGCATCAACACATCGTATTTCTACGAACGATTTTCCAATTAAATCAGTCATACGAAAATGTACCACCCACATAAGAGGGGACCGGTGGAGTGGAGAGGGGGCACTCGGGAAACTACGCATCTAAATTACGTAACCAACCTCTAATGCTGGATATACACGACAGCAGCAGCATCATCATCATCATCATCATCGTCATACCATTGCCCGGAACCAGTCAGTAGTTGTTATTTGCGGCACTGGCAGAGTGCACTGGAGATGAATCACGGCAGGAAAACTCTGATTTCATTTAATTAAAGTTCTGTGTAAATACCGATCGAAAAGTTTTAATTACATTTGCATAATAGTAATAGTTTATCCGAGTCTTTCCGTCAGGATGGGCCGCCCTGTGCAAACGGCATCCCGTTGTTGGTTTTCCCTATAATCCGGAAAACGGATCTTGTTTTCCTAACACACATCCACACGCAGCTTTCGCCCCGGTGGAGCCGGCATTTTACCGCTTGCATAATATATTGGAAACTATGGATCCATCCCGTTACCGGGCGCAAATCTCCAGATAGCGTCGGAGAAGTGATTTGTATTTAGTACAAGCATTCGGGAACATTCCCGGCAAATTAAATGGAAATGAAATCAAAACCCCACGAGTTGGGAGAGAGTATCCAAGCGATATGCTGTGGTTTGACACTGCAGCTGGCCAAACTCGGAGACCGAATGTTGTGTTTGTCTGTTGTAGAGAATATTTTAATTAAGATTTAAGAAAAATAAAGCTTTTCCGCAGAGCGGTCACCAATCGATCGGTGCGGACATCGGTGACCATTAGACGCACGTATTCAAATTCAATCTGGAACGCAAAACTAATAAACGAATTCCGAAAAGCGAAATGCGATTTGGCCCCAATTTGCATATGCATAACTTCTGCGCGCCGATGCCAATCCGGACGGTCCGATACGAGGGCGATTGGTCGATATTTGATTGCGAAAAAAACTGAAAACTAAAACTGAATTTATATATTTTTCCCCAATCGAACGGATCTCTGTCGTTCGTTCAGAATAAATATTTCCATTGCGTTGATGAAATAGTTGTTGCTCTTTGCGGTGGGTGAGATTCGAATAACCGGAATCTGTTGGTTTGTTTTTGTTCGAGATGAAGTATTCGAGGGGATTCTACTTGATAAATCATTGAGCCAAATGAATGTTCCCGTTTTATTTAATTCGATCATATGAAAACATTATAGCTTTACGCGCACTTCTATTATAACAGGTTGTCAAACGTGAAGTACCAGGTGAAATTTTTCCATCTAGAGGAAAAATCAATTTTGTCGTGGGAAACGCGAACCATCGACCGATCGTTCGACGCATGAATGGACAAAAGCTATTTTTCCTCCGCATGGCCATTTCAAACAAGAAAAAACACCCTTTATTGCTTTGTTTCGAGCCGGATGCATCCCCGTTTCATCGTTCCGTGATATGTATGGTTGAACTTTTTTTATCGCTGCGCTCATCGGAAGTAAGCATCAAGCCTTGAAGCTGCCGCGAAGCATTCGCGGTCCTTCGCGACTATCGTCACCACCGTCAATATCATGATTGTGTCACAGCCACACACGATGGAGAAAATAATAAAATTGAACGGAACTCTGGAATCGAATGGTTCCTTCTAGTAGCGCAAATGGTCCTCTGCACGAGGAACTGTTATAAAAAGCATAAAGCCCAACGAATCGCTCGGTTCGATCTATGAATAGATATTTATTCGTTTTGCCTGGACCCAAACGACGGTGGACATTTTACCTCGTATACGCTTGATGCAATAAACATCAACTGGCTAAAAGCTGTCCCCGTGCGACGAAGAGAGTTCGACTCCCCACCCTCAGGAGACCACTTTGGTTGGGCCTGTTGTACAAATACAACCGATGGGCCATTCAGCCATCAAACGGAGTAAGATTGACCAAAAAAAGGGGTGTAGGAGAGAAAAAAAAAGCGAATGATTTCAATCATGGAGGAACGTTTATTTTCCGTTCACGGTCCCCCAAAAAACATTCGCCGGAGGTTTGTGTACCGCGCGAAAAGAAGACTTAATTGAAACCATGGCATGAAATAACTGTTTTAATTGAATTTGGCCGCAAACTTGCGAGGATTCATTGGCGCTGCGAAGGATAGAAGAGTTCCTGGGGGGAGGCTGGGGAGCGTCAAACGCACTGATGGCGGATGCTGAGGGCTGAGTCATGAGGATAGAGCGATTGAAATGGGTGACTTGTTTTGATTTAAAGTCTATTTGGTTTTGAATTAAAACGTATCCATATGTTTTGATTTCAGTCCGTCGAAAAACGAATTCCATAAATTTTAGTTTCTGGGGGTTCAAATGAATCATAAATATTTCTGTATAATTTCTGTATAACACAAAATATTTTTTATTTAAACGCCACTTTATAGGAGAGTTTAGCATAAGTACGCGTTGAATGATTTTTGTTTTGGATTGTCATCCCTGAGATTATAAATACTTCGAACGAGTTTTGAACTAACCGGCTATTATTAACACTTGGCAATCCCTACAAAAATGATACTTTAAGATGCGATACTAATTTTCCGTTGTTTGTCAATAGAAGGCTTCAGCAGTAAGTGCTTAGACATATGATAAACAGAACGTTTTGACATACTAGTGATTTTGTTTTGGCATCCTACACTTCCGGTTATGTGAGGATGTCTGATTTTGTACCAAATAGTCGTTATTCACACAAAGTGTGGATTTGATATTTTCGAAGAAAACGGCGGCTGAAACGCTTCTTTTTTTTTCGTCTGTAAACAACTGTCCCAGCGGTTGAAAAGGAAGGGCTTCCTCGTCGCATATTGACGGGTGACTAAAAATGGATTTGTTACAATGGCCCAGTGAAACAAACACTGCCAAGTAGACAAGCTCTACTTCACGCTGCGAAGGCTCGGTTTTGAACCGTGAAAACCGAAAGAAATCATCACTGGGGAACGGTATCGTGTCTAATTGAAACTCCGTGCAAAAACATGAAGAACCGTAAACTACGCAACATGTCACTAACTAAACTTTATTTCGAATACAATTATTTGAACAAATATCGGCCATATTAGTTCCAAATAAAAATTACTGTTTCTAGTACACAATGCTGGCTCACATGTAGGTATGGCTTCTCAACAAAACGATAAGCTTCTGGAGTGACAGAAGGGTTGTTCAAAAGTCCTAAACACATAACTAATTCAATTGAAACTGAACTATATCTTATTGTAGAATAAAAAATAATAATGTTGATCCCACTTTATTCCTCTGCAAATGTTCGAGCGGGACGAGTTATCTTATCGATAATAATTTATTCATGTATTTATTTTATGACATCACACTAGCCAGTAAGCAAACTACATTGAAAATTTAAAAAAAAAACGAACTGGTTATCTCGCAGGCATAGATTACCAATCGAAAGAACAACCTTAAGCCTTTATCTAAAGTATTTATTCCATTGCATGTCGAGAGAATTTCCAACCCGGGAAGACCCTAGACCGATCAGAAAGCGAAACCAATGCCTTTGTCAGTTCTTCTTCTTGAATGGCGTTAACGTTCCCTGTGGAACTTTTACCGTCTCAACGTATGCGCATTAACTAGCGTCATTTATTAATACTTAGTTGAGATTTCTTAAGCCAAATAACACGCCTTGGATGTTTTCCGAGGGGCAAGCTCTAGAAGACGCGTGAGCACAGTGCAAGACGAAGGAAATTTCTTTGACGAAAAAACCCCCGGCCAGAACGGGAATCCTAACAGGAACCCTAACACCCGGCATGATAATGTGAGACGCTAACCACTCGGCCACGGGTGCACCATGCCTTTGTCAGCATTGGTCATGAATTTATAAGTGAAATCCCGCTTTATCAGATTTCCGGCCACGGTCTGCAATTATAATCGTTTCCGAGTTCTAGCAGCTGAGCAAACTTAAACCTCATTCTAGTCGATACTTCAGGCCCATCACTTACTCCAAGGCATATCATGTAGTAAAAACTGGCGGTTTATTCGCAGGACTTCAACATTTATTTTGGCTAATCCCAATTGTACTAACGAATTTAAAATCTAACTTATATACTTACATACATTATATTATGAGCTGACATTGCTCACAAAGATAGTTCATAATTGTTGTTAGAGGTTTCGGTTTCGATGTTAAGCTATTCGAATATGATACATAAGAAGGAAGCCCTGGGTTTCAATTTGGAACCACACATAAATGTGTTTCTTGACTATTTATCAGATTTCTAACGTAATAATGGTATGAACAAATCAGACGACCAAGTTTTTTTTTCAACAACCGTTTCACAACTTTTATTTTTGACTGTCTTTTTTCCACTAATTCCTACACCAGAAATTAATTTTTACCACATGTTTCCCACATGTTCATCCCGATTTATTACATTAAATGAGTTTTAAAATAACAGATAATGTACTACTCTCAAATACTGGTATAACATTTGTATAAAAAATATGCTACAGCAATATGAGCGAGCGATACAAGAGACACATTGCAAATAAGCACGCATTAAAGCATATTGCACACTTTGCCACATACACCGCCCAGACCGGGAAAGATATAAATCCATATTTATGCTCTCCTTTTTACTCTTAGAAAACACTTTCCAACTTCATTTTATAATGAATTTCAAAAAGTTACCCCATACAGAATGCTCACCACCTCGAAAAAACACTCTATGCTAAATTTCAACTCAATTGGACAGTTATTCCGATTTTTTTTGTCAAAAATATAAAAACGACCAAGTGCCGAAATATTTTTTTTACATTTTTTTTTTCGAGAAAGCAGTAAATATCGACGTTTTGTGCGATTTTAAGACAAGACGATTTCCGGTGATTTTTCGGTTTTCGAAAAACTTGAATTTTTACGTCTGCGACACTAGTAAATGAAGTCCGATTGAGCTTATATTTTGCATTGGGTATATTATCGTGCAAATCAACATTTCGCAGCATGTTCCGAATGAAAAATCGAGATAACTGTTTTATTGGCACCCAAAACCATACGTTTTGCCTTGTATTCCGAAAAAAAACCCCACAGAGCGTCGATTTCTGATTTTTTTTTCTTTTTGAGATGACAGTAGATCTCAACGTTTCGTGCAATTTTAAGACATTTAGGATCAAAAAACAATTTTTGAAAACCCTGATTTCCTTCTCTACCTTTAGATGATTTTTCGATTTTCGAAAAACTCATCATCAAAAACTTTGCGCCACTTTCCCCTAAGTTCGATTGAGCTGAAATTTTGCATAGGATATTTTTCGAGGTGATGAAATTTTTTTATGGGGTAACTTTTTAAAATTCGAGATGTCTATTTTCATTGGCACCCTAATGCTCAATCACCACTAATCTTCTACGGTTGATTTGCTTGATCCCCAGATGGCGATCGAGTGCGATCAATTCCCCACCTGAACAAGTGGGGGAGCTCATGAGTATTCGCTAGATCTCCTGTGCCATCGTATCATTATTGTGAAATCAAGATGTAATGTACGAGTACAAGTATAAGGCGCTGATTTTATCATCTATGAACCGCAAACTCTATGTATTCGAGCACTCTTTGTGCTTGAAATCCCTACGGTAAAGGCAATACAAACTAAATTCTGCGATGCTTTTCCACGGGTTCTTTGCATCCGGAATAAGAGATTCTTGAAGTAGGACTTTAGCCAGGAAAACCTCCGTGTAAGGAGTTGTAAATCTCCCAATTTTTTTTCGGATCTCTCTAACGTTCAATTGAATGAAAAAATTCTCTAGAATACCGGCCATTATCACATCAATTAGATAAATAGAGATTAGCTAATGTCGAGGTTCGATGCCGATGTTCGAGCTAATAGCCTTCGACTTGTTCGCACTCGGAGGGGTAGACATCTTTTTAAGTGGCGGAGATAGTCCCATCGGGCTTATCAAGGCTTATCGAACGGGTTGTCTTTAGGTTTTTGTTTTGCGTTTCACATCAGTTGACACCGCCACGGAGGGCTTCAGATAATAGAAGTTCAGATAATGGGAATTAATAACGAGAGTTGAATGATGGAATGACAATATCAGATACGGAACTAGAGCTTGTACAAGGCCCCGGATCCATACTCTGAACATACTCTTTAGAAGAAATAAACTTTGCGGACTATGATTTGTTCCTAATTCTAGATTAGACCTTTGAGGCAGCGCTAGAACCTCAGGGGCCCTTGGGAGAGGTGATGCTGGACTTGGGTTTGTCTGTACTAGACACAGACCAAGTCCAGATTTTCAGGCAGCGCAGCGCCATAACCTTCTATTTTTATGACGGATACAACGATTGGTGGAGGATTAACTGCTGCTGATCTCATAATATCCTCTTCTATGCAGAAGGCACATTGAGGGCCCAGATGCACAGATTATCCAGTTACTTGCAATACCATAACTCCACAGTATTCGCCATGTTTTGGATGTTATGAGCTCAAAATTCAGCCCGAAATTGTATTGGATTGTATTGGATTGGAAATTTATTGAGCGAATGGTTACTTTCAGTTCAATTAAAGGTTTCCGGGTCAACTTGACAGAAACAGAAATATAGAAGTTGAAAAAAATGAACAAGTGAGCACTCCAACAAGCATGTTTTCCATGTCGTATGTCTAGAATTCTTTATTATTTATTATTCCAAACTGATTTATTTATTGCAAACGACCAAACGACCAAACAATTACTTTCGCAAACGTTTTACACGTATAAACATATTTTTTTTTCCAAAAATACGCTACTGAATGCTCGGTGAGGGAAAATACATCTTCTTCTGACGTCTTATCAAAATTGCACCATTAAAAACGATAAATGTGTTTGTTTTGTAAATACTTAGGATTAGGCTCATCCAGATGCTTCTATACTACACCTTTGCGATACATTTCCAAAACAATGTCACAATGTTTTGCTATTTTGATTCTTTGATAATGATCCATAGAGTGTTCAGTTATGACTAGTTTTAGGGCGTTTATAAATTCATTTGGAACGAAGCATGACCAGACTTTCGGACAACGCATGACGATTCAGAATAGTATTTTGGATTAATGCAGCGCTAAAGTTGTTTGAAATTTGCCTCAAGTTTGCTAGATTGGTGAAAATTACCCTAACGGATAAGATAATAAGCATAATCGCGAATTTTTTTTGGGAATTGGAATAAATTTCGTTGACTTAAACCATTTTTTCTGTATTTTCTCTCCTATCAAAATTTAACGCGGCGAAGAAACAAACTGAAGTGTTAACTGTTACCGAATTTCGCTTTGGAAGCTAATTCGAACACTGGCTTATTTAAAAATACTGTTTTCAGCCCGAACCTGCTGAGGAACATAGTAAAAAAGTAGTATTTTGCACGAATAATTGTTAATACACAGTATTTATTATAAATGTAACAATTATTATTTATCACTTAGTAATAATTATCACTTAACTCTTTATTTCAGTGAACTCAATTTTGTCGAAAAAAAAAGGAAACACGGATTTAAATCAACGAAATTCTTGAAATTTAAATTCAGAACGAAGTATCGCGATCTCATCTGTGTCACTCTGTATTATTTTCCATACAAATAAAGCGGAAATCGGGAAAGTAGACAGTGAAACGTGAAAAGTTTGAAGAGGTATTCTAGTCGAGAAATAAAAACAACGATTTTTTCTCCCTATTTCTAAAGTTAACACATTCAAAAATATATCCTTTGGAAGATTTTTAGAAATTCTCATCATTTTCTGTGCTACAGCCGTTTTAATGACGCAGTATTCAATTTAGTACCTCCTTAATCCAAAACTTTCAACGCGTTTAATAAATCCCTTTTTCCAAACTGACACAAGCGATATCTCATGTTCTACTGAACAGATTAATTTCAAATTTGTTATGAGTATTCTTTATACATCTCTCAATCGTATAAACTAACAAAAACTTTTATTTTTCCTTATTACTTCTTCTTTTTCATACTATTTTTTTTTAAATTTAAATCGTTATAAAAAAACTTGTTTGTTCGAGGTTCATATCATAGCGGAGTCTGATAATTGGTTCGATTTGTTCGTTTCAGATGACCAGAAGGGCTCAAATAGTGTATTTTTTGTATTTTATTGTGTTCAAACAACACAAAATAACATGCAAAAAATAAGCAAAAAAATAATGGATATTAAAACTATTATTTGTTTTTTTTTTGTTCAGAGTCCGAAAAAGCGTCCAAAAATAATGCCTCTACCCCCATTAAGTGACCCAAACCAGTTGGTCAAACTTTGGTATGTTTACGTTATTCATTCATCGATTTTTTTGAAGAGGGAAGAAGCGATCAGGAAGCTCCTTTTCCAATAATACAATCCACCGATTGTTGCAATAGTCGATAGCAGGGCCATACAATTTCAAACACAAACACAATTTATACATCGTCACTCAATAATGAGCGTGCAGACTGAAAATAGTGCCACTCTCTGTTCACGTTCAATAAAGTGAATATCACTTCACTTTCGTACAGTATCGTTTAGCTTCACGTCCAGTTCTTTCATTCTGCACACCGAAGCGAAACTGTCAAATCGTCAAATGAAAATGAAAGGTTTTTACATCGAATGAAAGTGTCTTGTTTGGAATGAAAATTTCGTTGAAGCTCGAACCATATTCACTGAAACTAATAAAAACGACGATGCGAAAGAATGAGTAGGGTAAATGATCTTGGTTTGTCCGATTTGGAATGTTTTTACGAAACTAGTAAATGCAAATCGATTTTTCTTCATGAAAATCACACATAATCGATACGAGTTTGGGTTTGTTGAAAAGCCCCAAGTCTCTAGTTTCTAATACTACCATAAGGCGTTGAAATTATTCAAATTTTTATGTTTTTTAACGGTTTTCCTCAAAGAGAAATTATGATCATGGTTTGACCACCAGGTTTGTCCAAAAAATGATCATGGTTTGTCCGGCTTTAGAAATCACCATTTTTGAATGAAAACCAGTGTCTTAGAATATCAACAAATATTCACGAGTAACGAACATGATTTTGTTCCAGTGTAAATGACTTTTTTTCAGCTTGAAACACACTGCCCTCATTATATTGATGACAATAACAAACGAGTTCATTTCGTTTATATCGCTGTTGCATGAACAAATTTGCTATAATGAATGAATGCGACATTGAGTGGGGTTCATAACTTCGCTGTTATTTATACTTTGGATAACAAAAGCAACAAATTGATATTCATCACATCCGAAACGATATTCGTTCTGGCAGTGAATATCGGCGTATGCAAAATGGATACAACGAGAGGTTTTAGCTACCGTCAAGTCATTTGCGACATCGGGAATTTCATAAGGTATTTCCGAATACGGCATCCGGCAGCTGCAAAACCCAACCGCACACAGCAGCCTCAGGTTAGAAGTTAACAACAGCTGATATTCATTTGGCTGAAATGAAATTCAGTTCTGACGTTTCCGATAATCAAGATGAAAATGACACTGGGTGGAAAAAATAAACATCAAAACATATTGAAGGACAAAAGTTCATTTGCTCATATGGTGGTGCCTGGATCTGTTATTTTAATTCTCGTTTGGAATATATAGGTTTTCGATGCAACCTAGCCCGAAAATCTATGCATTTGATCTTAGCGAAGATGATTTTTTCCAACACTGATGAAAACATTCGAATTCTCAAGTAGATGTTGCATTTATCATTGCTTGAGTTTACTGTCATCAAATTGATCCATTCATAATTTAGGCTTTCTTCAGAATATTGCATTTTCTTGGGCATTTTAAAAGTGTTCACCTCAACACACTCAACATAGAGAAACTTTATTTCTGCTATACGCGAAGGACACAATAAACAAACTGCAGCGCGCCAAGCGGTTGCCATAGCAATCATATGGACAAAACAACATTATTGAATTGGACAACTCATGATCAGAATTGAGTTCATCAAAATGCGTTAATTACATGGTTTGGCTATGTAAAACTGATACAAATGGTGTGCAAGAATGATGTTTACAATATTTGTAAATGTTATAATCCAAAAAAGGTCTGAATACGTGCGAAATAATCATCTGGTGATCAGGCTTGATCAGTTTTCGGCGCTGGTCGTAAGACTAATATGCCTTCATATGCCTCTTTTAATACCACTTTTTTTGAAAAAAAGGTCCGGGAACATCCAGTTTGAAGAAATGAATTCGAATGAATCTTTCAATTGAAAGCAGTCATCGTCCTTTCACATGTGAAAGGACGATTCATTCGAATTCATTTCTTCAAACTGGATTTTCCCGGACTGTCTTTCAAAAAAAGTGGTATTAAAAGAGGCATATGAAGGCATATTAGTCTTATTCAAATGGTAATGGATAGGTCACCGTCAAGTGAAAGCGTCTGCTTTCAAATTCAAAGGAAACGTCAGCAGAACGAAAACGAAATTGAAAAATCGATGATTCAGTATGCGTATTGGGTACACACAATCGAAATTAAAATTGACTGAAGAGAAAGGAAGAAGTAAAAAAGTAATTTTCATCTTTTGGTTTTGAAATTGTCAATCCCTGGTCGATAGTCGATTGCAACGATGGCAAAATTGTACGAATTGCCATTTCCCATTTATCTTGTTCGTAATCTAGCTGACTTTTAACGACAATATACTTAGCTACAATGTAGCCAAGCCTATAGGAAATAATTCTACAGAAAAGACAACAAAATGTTAGAGAATTAATTATCGGTGATGTTGTATCCCTTATTATCCTTTTAATTTTTTGCGTGATGTAATAACTAACTTCGGAAAAGTATTTTTGTCCAAATACAAACGGTTTTTTTTGTCAATAAACTGAACGCAACTGAGAAATTAAAAATACAAATATTTTGGTTCTAGAATTCAAATAGCATGATTGAAGACAGTGTCCATCCAATAAAAACTGCCGACCAATCATAATTCCATCAGAGCTCGACAGCAGCAAAGTTCACAATGGCGTCTACCCATTCCGCTCCCGGAGATACATCCCCATTATGAACCAACCAACGCATCTTCAATTAGCCCTATTGGGCATTCATACTTGGGTGGTGGGTTGGTTGGTTTGGGTACGTTCTGTGAAGTCGAATCATCCCCCGACCCAGAGCACGCATGCGTGCCTCGTTTCATCTTTCATTCCCAAGCAGCCAGCCCTGCGAAGGTGATCCTGTAACAGTCCTGGTTCACCATTTCCCAGCGTCGTCATCAGCATCATCAGCTGCAGCAGCAGCAGCAACAACAGTTGTATTACCGTCCCGGTGAGATCGGTTCCCAGCGGAGGGCCTCGAACCTTATTAGCTACGATGTCACACAACCGCCCCTCACTCCACCCCGGACCGCACGACTCGCCTCCGGAGGCCTGGAAAATTGAGACCTGGCTTGTCGTCACCAGCAGAGGACACAAAAGGAAACAATGTTTGCCGTGTTTGCCAACGCGCTGCCATGTGGATTGGGTCAACGGTAGCATATTGTCCCGAGAAGCTGCAATGTTGTTGATTCGTAAAATAGTTATTAGAGGGTTAATTAAACACTTGGCACGTGTGTACACAAAAGATTGACTTGTTTTCGGGGTGGAAATCGAGACGGGAAGCGTGCGGGCGCGTGTGGCTCCGAAGCGGGTGCAATTTAGCCTGCGGGTGGGATGTCCCACACTCTGTGTGACTGCGACGCACCCTGCCCGGGGGGATGAGGCTGCTGCTGAACAAGAGTGTCACCGTTTAGCGGAGACTCTCCGGAGAAGTGAAAAAATAACGACAGAAATCCTTATCGGCGAATGTTTCTTTGTCGAGATCGGAGTTTTGTTGATTTTTCCGGCTTGTGCAGTGCTCTGTGGCGAAAAGACGTTCCGTTCGGAAAAATCGTTTATTTTCCTGGTTCGATGTAGGAGAGCCGGCGTTTGTGTTGTTCTCCTTTTTGATTTTTGATGTCCTCATAATTAAAGACTGTGTGGCGTTTGGCTCAAGTGCCCCCGAGCAATATTGGACGACGACGGCGTTCTGCATTTGTTGACGCTGCTGAAAGTAGGAATCAATCTGTCAGATGCAAATGTCTCTAATTCAAGGGGTTAGCAATTGTATTTCTCTTTGTTTGATGTGTCGCCTTTTTCCGACGAATGCTTTTGATTTAGCCTTTGGTTGAGAAGACGTCTGACTAAAAATATGTGATACACACAGCGACATTCGGTCTTCTCCTATCCTTCGCCGCGACCATCATTGTGACGCCTGTCAATTAGGCCTGCTCAAGAAATGACAATTAGCGAAACCCTCGAGATACCAGCTTACACCACCGAACGCGCTCTGATCGCTCGCAGCTGGCCGGTAATTAGTGAAACATTTCAACATTTCACTGCGCTCTGAAGTGTTGTAGCGCACAATTTCTTTCGTTCGCTCGCTCATTAGTACCACCTTAATAGCTCGCCTAATCCAATAATTAATCTAATAATTTGTCGCAATTAGTCTGTGCAAAAGAGGAAGTGCCGATTCGGAACGAGGAAAAAATCGATTTACCGCAAATTGAAGAAACTCCCCCGCTCCGACCGGGGGATCAAACAAAATGGTTGCTCGTTCGTACCGTCCCGCTCTCTCCTTCGGCTAAGTCGGCATCTCAAGAAACGTCTCCCACTAACTAGCGCAAGAACGCGGGGAACCTTGACAGCAAGATTAAAAGTGAATGAAACATGCTGTGCGGTGCTTATTTTCCTTTTCAGACGGCAATCAAAACATTTATTATGAATGTCGGGTTTCCCTAGTGGGTGGAAGGTTCACAGCGCAAAGCGCAAAGGGTCGGTTCCTTTTACCGACAGCATCTTTGACTACAAAATTCGGAGGAAAATCCTAGTCTTTCTTGTCGTCTTATATTGGATTTGGTGGCGGCAGCAAACGAAGGTGCAGCGTGAGAGGGACATTCTTCGTGCACCTTATTGTGCCCCCTAACGAACGTAGATTGGCTCTGGCTGGAGCCCGAGCGAACGAGCTGGCGAGCTGTCTGGTTGTGACAGTTTTGTTAAAAAGAAAATTGGCTCAATATTACCGTCTTGTGTGAGTGGGGTTAGACGGTGGCTGGACGGGACGGAAGTTTTGCGAAAGAATTTGGTCGCATTCCTCCGGAGGGTTAAATTTAGTTTGCACACGGTGTGGAATTGTTGTAATAAATGGTTGATTGGGCGTAATTTGACCGTGCAAAATTATCCAAATTTTTTTAGGAAATGTAGATTTGAATCAGGCAAATTTAGAATTGTGTGTAAATTTCTAAGATTAAACGAATTATGAAGAATTTTAGATAAGCTCAACACAAAATGTATTTCAAACAAATCACGAAATAGTAATGATAAGATATAATAAAGTATGAGGAAAAATTCAAACAAACTTTCTATTATAATTAAAACATCGAACAACCAGCTCTACACCACGATGATCTCCTAAACTTTTGTCTTATAGCTTCCTGGTTTGTTGTTCCAATAGCTTTAGCTCCTTTCGCAGATCGGCTGCTGGAGCTGAGGCTAGGCGGTAAAGCCCCCGGAAGGTCCCGATGCTGACGCCGAAGCATCTGAAGGCGCGGCTGAAGTTCGCGAAATATCACTTCAATTGGATCGGTTCGGAGAAGGAAAAACAGTGGCGAAATATACTTTGTTCCGATGAGACGAAGGTAAACCTCATCAGCTCGGATGGAAAAACTTGGGTCCATCGGCCAATAGGCTGCACTTACATGCCACAGTATACCATGAAGACATTCAAGCATGGAGAAGGGAACATTATGGTGTGGTCGTGCTGCTCCTGGTACGGGGTTGGCCCCCTGTACTGGGTGGATAAGATCATGAATCAGTGCCTCTACGCCCAAATCCCAAGGGATGGTATGTTGCCACACGCCGAGTGGAAGATGCCCCTAAAATGGTCAAAAAGTGGTTTCAGGATCCCCGGATCTGAACCCTATAGAGAACCTATGAGTGATCGTGAAAAAGTCGGTGCACTCGAAGAAGTCGAAGAATAAACAGACACTGTGGGATAGGATCCAAGCTTGTTGGTACGCCATCCCGGTCACACCGTGCCAGAAGCTGGTGGAATCCATGCCGAACCGGGTGAGTAAAGCGATGTGTAACAAAGAGACACGATCAAGTACTAGCCCTAGAAGCTTTACACGGTATGAAATTTCTTGTTTTTTACCATGAATTTTTAAACCGGTCTTAACTTTTGTCGCGCCTTTTTAGTTGTTAAGTATCCTTAAAACACATATTTTTAATGAATGACTATTGTTTCAACTATATAAATTATAAATTTCTTATAAATACATTGTTATAAATTTCTTCGAACAATGCAAAAACCAAATATTAGTATAAATTGAAGCACTGGATTGGATAATTTTCTTCATAGTTTTGTCACTTTCTTGTTTTGTTTGCGCAGTAGTATCAATGTTTTGTCAGACACCATTCGCTTAAAATTTGCCCAGGATCTCATACAGAAGCAAACATAGCAAGATAACTGATTACTGTTACTATTCGCCGAATCATTGAGCAAAGAAATAGCAACAAAAGATCAGCTTCTGGCACTAAATTTTAGTGCATAAGATTTTTTTTATTCATGGTACCAGTGCGCTTTTTTTTAGGAATGATTGTTAGGAGATTAGTGTTTGGTGTTAAAATGAAACACATTAAAATGGAAAAATATGCTTGCCATGTCGTCTGCCATTCACTTTTTAATATGCTTACTATGTTGAGGGTGATCCATACGAAAGGTTTATTTATGCACCACATTCTCGAGCATATACCAACTAGCATTTCATGAATGGTTGATACGAGAGAGTTTACTAACCCCACAAAAAGCAGTCTGTAGGCGTCAAACTAATCGATTGAGGCGGTTATTAACAAGTGATGAGTTGCTCACCAATTTCGTATATCAATTGGTTCATTATGCCGCGTGCTGTCAGACAAGTGATGCCGTCTTCCAGCAATCAATGCTTGAATAAGGCAACCAAGTTGGAGAGGTAGTTGACGTAGGATAACGTTATTTGAACATCTGAAAAACGAACCCAAAAAATCACACTTTTTTCGGGTACTTGCTTAGAACACCATCGCCATTCGCCTGATTTTGTGCGATTATTTATAACTTAAGGGAGTGCTCTAGTCTAGAAATTAAAAAAAAACAAAACTTTTTTCCTTCATATTTCTGTAGTTTAGGCATTCAAGAATATACTCTAGAAAGGACTTATCGAAAATCCTATTATTTACCGAGTTAGAGCCATTTTAATGATGCGGTATCTAACCTGTTACGGCCATAACAATGAACTTCAAACGCGTTTTTCTCGAAACTAGTTTTTTTCAAATTGGTGTACACGATATCTCAAGTTCTACTGAACAGATTAATGTCCAAATTATATGGATACAATCTGCAGGCATATCTCTATCGCATAAACCTCTAAAAATAATATTTTTTGAATATTACTATTTTTAAAAAAATCGGGAAACGCAAGAACAAAAATTTTAAACCGCATTTTGTTTTTCAAACGGCCGTCATTTTCCCAAAACACATGTTTTTGACTTGTTCATGCGTTATGTTATGAATATTTTTTCTCCGTTCAATTTTTGTTGCATTGTTAAAAGATAGATGAACAAATAATGATATAATGGATAGCAAAAATATTCTTTTTTTACCTTTACGGAGCTCGTAAAAACGTCCGAAATTCGTGTCTCTACACTAGAATACCCCTTTAACTTCATTTCTCAAACTGGAAAAAAGCAAGTTGACATACAAAGACATACTTTAGACAAACGTTATATTATGCTATGCTATGTTTGGTCATGAAGCTGACATTCTGATGGAATTATTAACGTACCAACAGATTTGGTGATGGATTGACATTCTAGCAGAAAATAATACAAATGAAAAACAAATTTCTGCATAACTCGAAAACTAATCAAGCAAATGTAGCCAAATTTGGCATGTGAAGATTTTAGGGGACACGAAATGTTTCTGTGGTGAATAGACAAATAATATGATATTATAATGATGAGTTTTGGTAGTACTAGGAATTTTATAGTAGAAGGTAAATTCAACGAGGTCGATTAGAAGATCAATCAATGAACAGTTCAGCGATTGGACTCATTAACTTACGGTTAGTAAGAAAACATTAATGTTTGAAGGTATTGATAGCAAGAAACAAATTTTGGGCGGGATGAAGTTTGCCGGGTCAGCTAGTTTACTATAAAAAAGACTTTTAATTAGAAAAATTAGATTTTTTTTATATCTCGAGAATAGCTGCATTTAGAAGGAAATTGATAAAGAGCTTATTTGTTTTCAATTACATTAGAATGCATAATTTGTGCTTAAAAACGATTTGTAACATACAAAAATTCCAAGTTTAGAAAATTCATAAAAATTCCATGTCCACAAAGTTCGTCAAAAATAGTTTCACCACCTTGTACTCATTTTTTTAATATTCTACATGATTTATATTTAATATAAAAAATTATAAAAAAATAGAAAATACACATATAAATTAAAAAAAAAATTAAAACTGAAAATAAATTAGAAATGTTTTAATATCTCGAGAATGGCTGCATTGGAAAGGAGATTGATAAAGAGCTTTTTTATTCAAAATCACATCAGGATTCATAATTTGTGGCTCAAAATGATTGTTAACATACAAAAATTCGAAGTTTCGAAAATTCATAAAAATTCGATGTTCCACAAAGTTCGTCAAAAATAATTTTGCCGTCTTGTACCCATTTTTTAAAATTTTCTACATGACTTCTATTTTATATGAAGAAAATAAATAAACAAAAAATTATTATTTTAGATATTGCAAATTTAAGTTCTTTTTTGTAAATAAAAAAGTGTACTAATTTTTTTTCTCGGGACGATACAGCGATTATAGCGATTTTGCAACTTGATACCATGTTTATAGTACTCATTCAAAACAGGCCTCAGTTTTGGTAATCCCTTTATCATCGGTCTTAAATTTCTTGCCAGCGAACATTCTCTTCAGGTCTGCGAACAGAAAATAGTCGCTGGGTACCAGATCTGGAGAATACGGTGGATGCGGAAGTAATTCGAAACCCAATTCATGAAATTTTGCCGTCGTTTTCAATGATTTGTGATTTTTCCATTTTTTTCACAATGACAAAAGTTGCTTCACTCTCAATGCTGGTGCTTTGTGATAGTCAAGTAGATTTTTGCAAGAGGCGCCATCTAGACGTCAAGCTTATGAACTTTTCAGCTGAACTGTTAACATTGTACAATATAGTTTGTCTTGCATCGGACAACCTACATATTCAGTTTTCTGTAGAAAGCTATCAAAGGTCTTTTTGAGATAAAAAAAAGTGCATCAACGAAATTTTTACGATATTCCTTTAATTAGTATATCTACAAGTCCAGTGATGGCAGTTATAATGCTGCGCCTGAATCCACATAAAATCTCATTTAAAAAAATATCAAACCCCGTATTGAACACAGAGAGTATGAAAATCGGTCTAAAAATATTCGGATTTGTAAAAAAATGTTTTTGAAATTGTCACAACCAGGACCCGAAATCTTCGAAGATGAAAAATGAAAATCGACTCTTCTCTCAGTAGCTTCGACTAGGACTACTTCGTCAACATAATTTAAATTGACTAGACAATGAATTGACGAGCGTTGAGAGCGAGGATGACTGATGAACTATTCAAGTCAATGGTTATTCTAATTGACGTAACTGATGAATACAAATCTGTTTCTTCATTCACTTCTACTCCCCCTGACATGAATCTTGTTACTCGCGTACACAATATTTTTACGTCCATATAAAGTGAAACGAAAACTTGATTTCGGATGCAAAAAAGTAGTTACACCATTAATGGATGGTTTATTGACTACCCACAGTTATCAGGTTTGCTAGAAAGTTCCTTGCATTATTATTAATAAATAGCGTGCCAAATAGCATGCAGTTTGGGAGGAATTCTAAACAAAATTTTAGTTCACTTTGTCTCCGAGTTGAATTTGGTGAAAAAAAATTCAGAAAAACGGGTTTATATCAACAAAATTTTCAAATTCGTCAGTATTTCTGAACACAGCACTGCACGCTATTTCATATGTGTGAGTAATTTTCGTGTACGATACAAACAAATAAAGCTCTAGAATAAATCTAGTAGTACATGTCAAACCACGTTGAAATCAAACATCGATACACGTATACGTGATACATGAGAGAGATAAAAACGTATTCATTTTGGGGTTGGGGAGTCACTTCAATATGCATTGAAGTCCACTTGACGGGGAAAAATGAAACGCGATAATCGAGTCGTAGAGTAAGATAGCAACTAAACGCCCGAATTTCTGTTGAGCCATGTTGACGGAGAAACTGTTGGAAGAACTCAAAACTCATTTCCAATTGATACGAAGGTTAATTTCTTCATAGTCTCCTGACTACCCTCAGTTTAATATGACTTTGCCGAGCCCTGGTCACAACACTAGTAGTTTTCAGGTAGTTTAGATATCTGCTGTATGCAACATTCAATTGAATATAACTGAACAAAGTATTAGAAATGCAGTTAAATTAATTTTACTTGAAACTTATACTTGAAAAAATAACTCTACACGTAACTTGGCTCTCAATCTTGTGAAACACAATTTTATTTCGATCTCTAAGATTCTCACGCTCAGCACTCGGTGAAACCTTTAGTGGCGTCAACTAAGTGTTACGATAAGACGGCGAAGTTCCTCTAGGAACGTTTCACATAATAAGATATTCGGTATACGATTTTAGCTGCAGTTTTTTGCTAAAAAATTACTCTTCGAATAATTTCGCGAGAGGAAATATTAAAAACAATTTTTTTATGAAAAAAATATGATGCCCATCAAACAAATCCGCTAAATTTCTTTATGGAATGACGTACAAGCTGATTATTATTCCATTCAGTCACAATGCAGCCGAGCAAGCGTTATGCGACTGACTTAAAAGTAATGCTTCGTTTTATACTGTCAATGATTTGGAGGCCTTCCAGAGTCGCACTCAGAAGAACCTCGACATTCCGACAGTGTCTATTTAAAGCTTCCTTCAGTGAGAATTAGGAGGCACAACTCATTTTGCTACAGCGCTCCTACTAATCGGCTCTTAAATTTTTTGAAAGCACTTTTTTTTAATTTTCGCGTCTTTCGGTGGTGAACGTTTTGTTATAATAAAGTTTCCAACAAGGTGGCGAGGATACTCGCTTATGGATGACAAACCGTACGTGAAGATTGTGGGCTGCGTCCAGGATCAAAGTTTTTTAAGTCTATAAGAGAGGAATTAAACCTTTTTGAAGGGTCTATACAACCATGAGGTCGAAGATGCTAGACATTAAAATGACAAGATGGCAAAAAATTGTGCATTTGAAGAGATGTTGGAATGTTGGAAAAATCATTCTTGTTAGGTTGGAGATATATTGCAATATGCAATATGCTCGAAAACTAATATAAGGAACTTGGAGAAAAGCCCGTGATTTCATCAAAACCAAATCAGAATTTTTATTGTAGAACATTGAATTGTAAAAAAAAAATATTTCTGAATAAAACAACAGATTTTTCTTTCCCATAAACCCATTTATTTCAACCCATTTAATCCACGTAAACAGTTCTCGCGCCATCCCTGGATATCCTGGATGTTGAAATATGCTCAATCCAGCAAATTGACACGCAAAATCAGCAGCTGTTCCTCGGTTTCCTGATGCCTGAAGCGAAATGCTGCAGCTCAAATGTGTCCGCTTACAAAACATGACGATGGTGCGCATTCATGTTCAAATCAAAACATTTCAGCGGCAGCCATTCAGCTTTCTCCAACTTGACTCGTGACGTTTCATCAAACGAGATGTCAGGGCATGGAGGGCAAACATGCACACCGCTATATACCTAGCTAATTTTTAATTGAACAACAATGGCCCTTCGCTGCGTTCCCCTAATTAGCGAGCTGTATGGCTCCCTTCAAAGCGAATTCATGTGCGAATGCGAATTCATCCATTGTTCTGGCAGGACCACAAGCTGCAACGAGCTTGATGCGAATGGGAAGAAGGCTTTGAGCATATCTGGATTTTGGTTTGGTGGGTGTTTACTCCGGGAATGCAAATATGTGCGTTTGGAAATCGGACGGCTTCATTAATCTCTGTTCTGACCACACCAAGCCCCCAGGTACATCAGTACTTGCTTCTGTTCTGAAATTATCCCGCCTCCACGTTCTGCGCTCGAGAGAAGGAAATCGCATTCGAAATTATATTGATTACCTCCGAAACTTGATTTTTTTTTCTTTTGTACGGCGAGGAAGGATCTAAATTATCATCATATTTAATCGATTTTTACTTTTCTCCGCATCAAAACACTTTTGCGCGAACACACGTGAGCAGAAGAATACGCTTTATGTTAATTTTAAATTGCTGCTAATTACACTCGGAGTGAAGTGTAGCACACACCTTCCCCGGACCCCGCCCCAGCAAGAGCACAAGCGGGCCGGTAACAAGGGGTACAAAATTACGCCACAAGAAATAGAACCATCTGTTGTTTCCTGTGTTAGTTCTATGGCGTTTCATTTTTTGTTCTTTCTTTCCATTATGCTTAGCGCACGGAATGAGAGTTATTAACCTTGAACGATCAAAATTATTGCTGTCAGTAGCGGCGGTTTCGAGGTGACCCCTCGTGCTTCTGGTTGGCGCCCATCACATTATTGTCACCGCAGCAATAATTCACTGCATGCAATCATAAACTCCTGAGTGACTGCGGGACGACGTGTGCAGCAGTAAATCGTTTTTTAATTAACCCTTTGGGAATTTCCACAATTTCCTATCTGTGGTGGTCGAGACGCATGGTTTTATTAAGAGTTAATGGGAAGCATGATTTCGATTTGCTGTCTCTTCATCAACCCTCGGACCTGCACTGGTCGTGTGCTGCAGATTGATTCAACCCCCCCTGGAAACAGGAAGTCGACCATGACTGGCTGGAAAGAGCAATCCAATACGACATTCTGTGATGATTCCGAGTATGATAATATGATACGGAGCCAAACACATGCCAAAAATTCTTCACAATCTTAATCCGACAGGTCTATTTCATCCCTAAATTTCTCGCCGTCCATAGCTTGTCTTCCCATGGCTGCAAATGGCAAGAGGGTGAACCGATACAAATAGTACCAAATGAAACAACAAAAAAAATGATTTCGTTTCTGTTTGTTTTCATTTCTCCAACAAGGATAAAATTGAAATTTACTCTCGTGCATACCACCCAGTGTAAATAGAGGTACCGGCGGCCGACCTTAAAGAGAGCATCGCGCATCGTCACGGTCCGCCGGAGTTCAAAGCGTTTGCTCCGGGGCCGAAGGCGGGTGCTGTCGCTCGTTTCCTTGGTACGGCACCCACGACGGGACGAAGGCGTAAACCATGATCCAGCTTTATTGCGTTTAATTTAACGAATAATTTGACAATTATGAGCCACTTTACACGCTCCGTTTGACGTTCATATTAAACCCAGATGGAGGAGAGCCGCCGACACTCGATTAATCTTCCCTCGGCCTAACGACACGTCTTGCCGAACAAACATTCATTGATCCAATGGATTAGAAATGATTTATGCCACTCTGGCCGCAGGATGAGCGTACTCTTTCTGGCTGTTCAAAAGACAAATTACCGAACAATTAAAGCCACACAGACTCTGTCCGCTTTTGGCATCACTCATCGAGAATTTCATTTCCCCCCAGAAAACCGCTTTTCGCTTCGCCCATCAAAAACATTTTGCGAATTCTCACCGTTCCGAACGGTTTCCCCGGCAAATCCCCTCCCGAAACCGACGATGATATCGACACAAAAAAGCGTCTGCACTAGGGCGCGCGCACTCAAAAAAAAGGACGATAATCGAGAGGGGATAGCCCAAGTCATTTATTTATAAACATAACCTCTCTCTCTCGCTAAATGGTTCGTAATCGTGCATTGATGATGGGACAAGGGAACCGCCCGAACAATACACAGCTGGATGAATGGGATGAAATAGGAACACCGCGTCGGATGTGTCAAAGGTCGGCTGCTGCCAGGAAGGGATGAACGGTAAACCGAAGTGTAATACTTTCAAATTGTGTTCCTAGAGCTAGAGAGCAGGGATCAATTGAAAGGAAAACAAAATTGTCATCGCAGCACACACATCAAGCTTTCCTTCCGCACCGGAGATGCCAGATGTGAAGATATGTCTTCGTTCTAAAGACATTTAGTTTTGCATAGATATTTTGAAAATCACATTTCAAAGAATGTGAAGATACTTTGGAGCTTGTGAGCATTTCTATATATTTTTTTTCATGAAAATATCAAACATTGATCGAAAATCAAAACAATAATATTGATTTATTGAGATTATTTACAGAGCTATTCGCTCATTCAATTCTCCGTGTCGGTGTCATTTGTTTTCAGTATCTCAAATAATTAACCTTTTTAATTATTTTGATTGTGTATTGATTTGTGTTCTTTTCATTTGACTCTAAATTATTTTTTTCTACATGTGCTTAGATCAGCTCTGAATTTTAAATGTAACACTTTTTACTTTTTCCAGCTTGTTCTGATTATTAGCTTGAGCAAAAAACTGAAAAATATGTGTATTTCAAGCTGAGGAGAGAAACCATGGATTATTCGATCAATCGGAAACAGATCCAAGAGGTGGCAAATAGATAAGTAGGACACCTACTCCAAGTACCATAGGTTCTCAATACAGGAAAGAGAAACAACAAACGATATAATACATGATTATATAAATGATAAACGTTTATACGATTGAAAAAGAAACATAAAGTCCGTGGCAGTGTAACGCTTTTTAATTTTTTTCACCGCTAACTTCCAATCCTTTTTATTATGCATCGGGTTGTCCGATTTGAGTCAAATATGCACCGTTTTGTTGGTTGTTAACACCCTGTAACTCACAACTGAATGAAACAAACAAAAACAGCAAAAGATTTTTTTTTGTGTGAAATGTCATCTGTACAACGAAACTAAACTTGAAATTGTATGATTATATTACGCGAGATATTGATCACTAAAGCCAGGTACCGAGAAAATAATGGATTACTTTTTCCCCAACCTAATACCAGTGAAAATGTTTGCATAATAAAACTTCAATTCCGCAACCGAAAAAAACAATTTTTCAGTTTTTTCTAACTGTGCCCACACTTTCTGATACGGTCTATAATAGAACCCGTCCAGTGTTTAACGCCAATCCGTAATTTCGGACAAAATTAAGGCAATATCATCAACGTTCCATTATATTTATTTTCTTTCATACTGGCGCAACAATATAATAATATATATCGAAATCAAATTTGTACGACCATGTTTAACAATAATTGTAAAGCTTCCCACTTCAAATTTTCATCATACTTGCCTTTTAGGTTTAGGGCACAATCATAGATGCGAGATTTGTAGGAATATACAAAGATTTATTTATTTTAAATACTGTTCTGCAGACATAATCTAATTGAGTAGTAGTATAGAAAGTTAGTACACCCAGGTTTTTTTTACGCGGTTTTTTTTACGCGGATTTTGGAATTAACGCGGTTTTTTTACGCGGATTTTCCAATTAACGCGGTTTTTTTAACGCGGTCACCGCGTAAAAAAAACTGAGCAATATCAAATCTGTCCCTCATGCTTCCTGAGACCATATGATATTAGTGCCGCACCTATGTGCCAGGTTCGATGCATCTGTAGCGAACACAGATTCAATTTGCCCGCGTTGTTCACCACCGCCAATGCCAGTTTCGATGGGAACGACCACGTCAAGTCGGAGGACAGATTTTGCAACGCAAATGCCTGACAGAACAGAAAGAATTAGACCAGAAGCAGTTAGAGTTGGAACAGAGGCAATTAGCGCTGCAGAGAAAGCATTTCCAGGAGAAATACAAGCTGGGTCGCTAGCTGATGAATCTGCAAGTGCAAGAAGAAGTATCTCGAGATAGCATGTTATTTTTAATCTGAGCAATATCACATCTCTCCCTCAGGCGCACCTTTTTGAGCATTTAAACCATAATATTTACCTTAGGCTGGACAACTACTTTGTCACACTCCACCTCGCTTCGTCATACCCCCTAAAATCGCTCATCTAATGAGTTACAGTTCATATCTCTCCCTTTCAAGCTCCCTCAGAGCGTATGCCGCACCCCATCACGATTCTCAAGAGGATTTTTATGTGACCTTTTTTTCTTTACGGGGAGATTCGCGGATTTTCCAATTAACACGGTTTTTTTTACGCGGATTTTCCAATTAACGCGGTTTTTTTACGAGGTACGTATCCCCCGCGTAAAAAAAAACCTGGGTGTACAATCTGTACAAATTTTAGTTTTTGGAATTCCCTTTAGAATTAAAATATTAAGCTTAACGAAAAAAATAGCATAGAACATTAATTTGAGTTTCATTAGTTATGTATTTCAGAAAAAAAAATATAAAAGTGTGCGTTAAGAATACTTGAAATTCGAATTCAAAGATTCGTTTCAAGTTTTTATGAACACAAAAAAAAATCAGTATATTTTTTAATATGAAGTCCAATCGATTATGTATAACTTTTCCCAGGAGACTAATCTGTATAAGTTCAAAAAAGTGTTATTATCTGATAAGCGGGTTACTGTAACAGCTACTCGACACTTTGACCACTCCTGATCGATGTAATATTTATTTTATAAGGCTCATCTAGCAATTCAGCTGTAACAGAGCCGAATTTATTCGTGTACATTTTATCTTGCGATAATTTTGCCGTATATTACACAGTAGCCATTTAGGCGTAAGAGTATTCCTATCTTATCGATACATATGCCACCTTTTTCGGCGTTAGAAAAAGTTATTGTTATTGTTCGTTATTGTTCGAATGTTCACAGTTGAACCATGATCTATGTAATACTCAATTATCGTTTCGTAAATATTTTATTTATGGTCAAATTCTCTAATATTGGGCATTAAAAATTAGGAACACTCTCATTGAAAATTTTGCATGAAAAGTTGCCTCCGTTTTGTGTTTACCATGCTTTGATTAATTTTTAAAATGTCATCGAATCATAAAGTACAGCTTACCGAAAGCTTGTTCGAGCATAAGCAAAATTCAAATCATTCCTATGTCTATTCGAAAAAACAGAACTCGCTGAAAGTGGCCAAATCGACTGTGACGAATTCAACCAAATTGTTCAGAGAAAATCTAACGGCTGCTAAGAAGCCAGTATCAGCAGGAAACCGAAACAAGCAAGCCGCAGCGAGCGAACGCGAAATGGCCAACATTCCCAAACGATATCCTAACCTTTTCATAAGAGATGTTGGAAACCAATGGGGAATATCACACACAACAAACATCTAGGAGTTGTGAAGATAACGTCGGTCGTTGGTTACATACGACTATCCCTAAGGTTTTGACGAGCGCACGGTTCATGGGGTTGAATGTAGGTCGTGATTTCATTCGCGTGATACATAGTGTTATGTCCTATGTTCTATGAATTCAAGCACTCCATATGATTGTCGCGTTGGCTACCACGACATTGAGCCTACTTTCTGGTGGTGTTTTAGGATTCATAATGCTCGCTCTCAGTTTTTCTGAGCATTGATGACACGAGGCAGACAATCGGACATCCCTGTCCGGAATATCTTAGATCTGTCTTGAAATATTGAGCTATTTCTCGTACCCACTGCTGGAGCGGCAGCCTTTGGATCAGCAACACAATTGATTTTTGATAACGCCGGATCTCACGCAGAGCGATGGGGCATTTTCACTCCTACGGATACTGACGCCCCTTTGCGAGTAGTTTTCATGCCAAACTGCTACCGAGGAGCCTTTCCTCCGATGGACATGTCTGCTTTGTACGAGTAATCTTGATGTTTTCGAATTACCAGATGGTGACGAACAGCATCGATGTTTGAAATGAAATCTCTGGGAACGTTAGTGCCATTCAAGAGAAGAGATTGCATCACAATGAATGATAAAATATCCAATTTTAATTTAACTCCCAGGTCAATTGTAGAATCACTCAGAAGTGGGGCTTACGATGCAATGTTTCGCTTCTCTTCAAGCTTTAGGAATGAAAAGGATAGCAGACAAGAGCTCACAGGCTTGTATGTCTGTTGACTTCGTTGTGCTATCTTTCATATTTTCAAATTCCTCGTACATAGAATGATATGCACGGTGGATAATTACAAACAAAATATGAAAGGAAAAAATATTTATTATGATAGATGCGTAGAAATATTTCTAATGAATTGATGCAAACATCTTTGCTATATATTAAAAAATGGTCGAGTTATAAGGAATCGAAATTTTTCGTTTTCCTTACATCTCTAGTTTATGTTAGACGTAGTCCAAAGTCAAGTAAAAAAAAATCTCAATCAAATGGAACTAGGTTCATCCTACTGCGTGTATTTTTCGAAGAGTTATGACTAGTGAAAAAATTGCTGGACTCACTTTTTTGTATATTCCATACCGTATGCAGTTTTATTCAATCCATCAAACATTAAAAAGAAACGTGAAACGTTCATTTTACTCCCATTGTATTCCGAAGGTACAAACGACCTTATTATAAAATTACCTTTCATTACCAGGTGCGCAACTCAGTTCTCACTGTTCTTTTTTATGAAAATGTTGTTCGTTTTGTGAAGCAATCTAATAAATCAAGTAATTTTTTGATGTCTCCATATGAGCAGAACTGTTGATCAGCCAGACCATGTGCCATCGAACCGAGTAATAATCGGACGTCGAAATATCTAGTGAATGTGGCAGGTGGGGTAGGATTACCCATTTGAGAGTTTGGAAGTTGTTTTTAACGGTTTTGGCAACTTGAGGCCAACCATTGTCATGCTGAAGAACATCTTTTTGGTGCCTTTGCTCGTATTGTCGTGGATTCCATTCAAAAAGATTTTATTAAAATTTTCTGAAAATTTCAGTAGATTTGGAAACGACAAAATTTTTAAAATACTCATATTGGAATCTCAGCCAAAAGTACAACCTGAAGATATGATTATTTACGTGAAATATGACTTTTCAATGCATTGAAAAGAAAATCAAAACCAGTGAAAATTCGAAAAAAAACTCACTAATTTACACGAAAAACTGACATGTCTTGACACAAAATCACCGAAATTTGAGTCATTCCAATTGCTATTGCAGCGGCTCGACCGGCGCCACCGTCTTGCAGCGGACAACTGCACAAACTTCACGCTCCTCAAAAGGATCTGCCGACCGTCTGATCTGTCCGCAGCAGTCGCTGCCGCCGTCGCCGGTTCATGTCCACACGTCTGTCCGAAGACTGATGCACGGTGGTGGTTCACACAAGATAATGTGCTTTGGATAATTGTCGGATAATTCCGCAAGCCGTAAGCTTCTCCGATTACCCGCTGCCTCGCGCTGTATTTAATTTCGCCGACAATCAAAGCGAGCAAATTGCGCGCGGAAGAACACTCGGTTGAAGTTTGAATTGTTCTCTCGCTCTCCGCCGATGTAGCGAAGGATGCGTCAAGATTCTAATTAGCTGGCGCTCTTTCGCCCCCTTCCCATGTCCATGTGCTATTCCTTTTTTTTTGTTGTTGCTTCCCGATACACGAGTTCGACTCGACATATGGTACCCGTACTTCTGCGTCTCAAGAACACTCGGAATCGAGTTCAAGCATTTTAACACACACCCGTCAACGAACTCTGCGCACATTGGGTTCGAACCCCTGCACAATGAGCAAAAAATCTGAAAGAAAAAAAAACTTCTGCATCGAATCTATTTGGGAAGCACTTTTCAAACTCATTGTACCGTAATTTCCTGGCTATGGTAAACAATAACCAGCGCAGCACTAATGAAACTATCCTTCTCGAACATCCTTACGGGCCTATCAACACTGGTTGATCTTTATTGTTGTTCCATTACGAGAGCTGATTCAAATCTTCCATTAGGGGCTATTAAGGATTTCAACAACAGCGAATAGCAAAAAAAAAAGAATCCTTCCAATTTGTATGGAACCAGTGTTGCATTAGGCAAGTAGAAAGTGACAATTTTTAACACTCCGACCCTTTGTTCGTTTTGCAGCGGGTTGGGTGCCGCCGAATGCAGTCGGTTGTTTATTTTGGGTATCGGAAAACATGTATCGGTGACAGCGAAATGAGAAGGACAGAAAAAAGGACCCAGGCGTGATGAATTTTGGTTACGTACGGTTGTACAAATAAACCTTGAATGTGACTCGTGTTTTTATGTTTTCGCCTGGTTGTTTTGCGAGATGTGCTTGTCGAGAGATTATTGTGATGATTGATTGTTGAAACTAAAAAAAATCATTTGCATTCGTATCACATGAATCGATATCGGGTAAACTGATACAGAAACTAGGTTTAATGAATTTGAAATTCGTGGAGTGCTTGTAATCAATAATTAGGCTGACCAAATAGTTTAGAAATGAAAACGGGACACGCAAATGAAAAAAAAAATCTCGAAAAATGTTATTTTGACGTAGAATATCATTGTGATTGAAAAAAATATAAGCATTACTTTATTACATTACATTATTATAATTTATAATGAATAACTTATTAAATATCCGTGTAGTTTTTCACTTGAAAAAATTACATCTTTAACATTTCCGAAAACATCATTCACGAAGAAAGACACCACACCACAATGCAGCACCTTACGCAGAACGACAACAGAAAATCCAAACCAAACCGTTACTGCAGATAGTGTTGTGTTCTATATCTTCTTTACATCCGGCTTAAAACGTGCTGCGCTTTGACACCCCTTTTATCTCAGGAACATTGCATCAATTCGAGAAAATTGGATGATCGATAGGAAAAATAATAAAAGGTAATAAATAATCAGTCCCAAATTAACACTCAGTTTTTACCCATGATGTTGGCTGATCGCTGTCTAGAGTGAAAATGAAAACTGAAAAGAGAGAAAGAGAGAGAGAGAGAGAGAGAGAGAGAGAGCTCGAAAGAGCGAGGTAGAGAGACAAAGAAAAGTTGAATTATAGAGATTTTGAACATTTGCGTTTTATTCGCTATAATAAAGGTCAATTTAGAAAACTTATGCTAAACTCTAAGTCTTGTACCAAGGCTATTTTGAACATCCTTGCCGCCGATTGGCTGCTAGTTGAGTGAGCTCCGAATCTTGATTGCTGTTAAAAACGGAAAATTGAAATCGAATTTCGGATATGCATAAAAATAAAAATAAAAAAATATCCTATCTAACTTAATGATATCAATGCCAGGACATAAGCAGCTGTCTACTAATAATATGTTCCATCTAATATTCACTGTAGTTCTCGATACTGGCGTTCACACTGCTGACCGAAAGAGCAAAGAAACGGCTCGAAAGAATTGACCGTTCATTAAAGTGAACCGATGTTCCCATTTCTACTCAAAATAAATAAATTACGCAGCGCGAGCATCAAGCATCAATTTTCCTAAAAAAACATTCAATTTTACATAAAGGTTTTGAGTATTCGCTAACTAGAGTGAAACTAAAAATTGAAAACACAGAGCAGATCGATGTGACATGACATCGAAGTAAGAAACCATATCATGTAAACTAACACCCGAATTGCATATAAGAACATTACTTGTTGCATTGTGAGCGGCGAGTAAAATCGGAAAAACCTAGCCCTAAATCAATGTTGCCAGACGTACTGATTTATCTGGAAAGGTACAGATGTTTTCGTTATTTTTAGCACAGATTGTTTACGGTACAGAGTGCAGATTTTCGTCAAAAAGTACAGATTGGTACAGATTTTTTGGATATCTAAAAAAATAATGGCTATGCATTCTCGGCACTTCGATGCCTTAGCAACTGTCGAGCGATTTTTTTTAATATAATCAGAACAAAACTATGCTTCAAAATATATTCAGATCAAAAGATTGGATTAAACGTCGTGGCGGCAGCTCGAAAATTTTAATAAATGAAAGTAAACCATCTAGATTCAGAAAAAAAATAAGCCTCATCGAACACACGAATGACTTGCAAATGTAAATGTAGTATTTGTTGTAAATAAATGGGGAGTTTTTCATGCTGATAATATAGATTTTTCTCTACAACGAATATTTTCGATGGAACAGATTTTTGGAAGAAAAAGTACAGATGTGAAAGATTTTTACCCCTCTGGTGTACATAAAAATGTGGCTAAACCTAGAACCTATTTTATTTGTTACATTGTTTCCTTGTTTTACTATTTCCAGTATATGGATGCTTCAATTGCCAAATCGGTTAACTCCATAAAACAAGATGTTGAGAAAAATGATAAAATATTATATGTTTTTATTATTATTATTATTCATTATTCAATAGCTGAAAAGATTTTGTCATTTAGTGGTGTTAATACTTATTATTAAAGAAATTTGTTTTGAATACATACAGTTAGGGGCTAGTCAAGTGCTTTGATACCAAAATTTAATATTATTAAAAAAATGGAGTTAATCGATTTGGTAAGTGAAGCATCCATATATGTCTTTGACAAAAAAAAAGTTGCTCGGGATATTTATACACATTCGGAATCAAAATATATCCATTAATTGAAGATATTTTAACGTTCAAAATTTATACACACTTTCTACCCGAAATTTGAATTGAATGGGCCCTATATTGGAAGATACGACATAGTCCTACGTCAAAACGAAAAAGTCAAGTATTCTTAGAAGTACCTGCTCCGTTATCTGCAAAACAAAGCAATGAATTTTTCAATGGAGATGATGATTTTTGCAAATTTTGTTATAATTTATACTTATTATATAGTTTATCACATTCCAGATCAAAGTTCTGTTTGATAATTATCCTAGCTTCCATTGTTTCAACATTAAATCGTGTCTTCTCCGTTGATATTGTTCATCGTAGAAAAATCGTTTCAACTCATGCGTTACTAGCAGGGGGAAAAATAGAATCAGAAAACTTCAGAAATTTCTTACAAATCCGAATGTTTTCAATTCTGGAAATATATGAACCCAATGAACTGTATGTAACTGACACGGATTCTTCGTTTCACCTTTTTATCTCATAAGTTTTAATTCCTTTAATCATTGTCCACTCATTAAACAAAACTTTTTCATTTTTTGGAAAAGGACAATTAATGCCAATGAATATTTGAAAGGTCACGAGCTGATCTCTACAACCAACGTTTGAGGCATGTATTTTCAAATAAATCGCTTAGTACAGCAAGACAATATTACAATACTATACTTGAAATACGGTACAAATTCATAGAAAGGTGGGACAATAAAAATGGTTGAAAAAACTGTACGTTTGGTCAGCCTATCAATAATGGTATATTTCTCACGTTGACTAGTGTATTACTATGCATTTTCGAACAAATAAATTAATATTTTCAATTTTTTTTGGTTGTTGCGAAGATCAAACATGTTCGAAGCCGTTTTGCCATTCCGCCAATATTCACTACCCAAACCGGCTCGTATCAACAAGGATAAAATATCGAATTACATATAATTTCCTCCCTTGAAGCTCATATACCGGCGGCAGCAAGTCTTTAATCGTCTCTAGTGCGGGCCAGATCTTAGTGGGACGAGCGGAAGAAAAGGGGTTTAATTGAATTATAATTCAAACTAGTTCATGATCATGTAGCTACACAAAGCGCGACATGAATGGAAACCCTGTGCGGCAGAATCGTGAGTGCTTCCGAATTACGTAAAAGGAAGTTATGTTTTAAATGGATGAAAAAAATAAAACGGCGAACAAGTAAAACCTGTTGACGAACTGATTTGAACTAATTGTATAATTGGCGGTTTGTTAGTAAAGCTCCGACCGTGAAGTTCGATTCAACAAGAATAACCTCGTTCAGCAGGAACATAGGAAATCCCCATTCCTGGTAGTTTATAAACAACCTCGATATGTATTCCGATTACCGCGCCAATAAACGGAGTCAGGTTTCAATAACACTGAATTATTATTCAACGAATCGCCCTAACAACAATCGTATGTGAACGACTGGGAATAAAAGTTGGCATAAAACATACGGTTAATAGCCGCCACCCGTACCAGTGTGACCTGGTAAGGACACCCAAATCGCTTCTGCGAGCCGAGCGGTGCCTGCGTCGGAGCAAGTCTATTGCCCATCGCATGTTGTTTCGATAATAATCTTAATTCATAAATTGGTCCCCCCGGTATGTATATATATTTTTTTGCTCGTTTCACAACGCAAACAACTATTCGCGCCGAAGGTATGTGGTGCTCACATATGCACGCACTTGCGTGCCCCCATGGCCATCCTTCCTAAATTTGAATAAATCTATCAAATTTATATTCATTTTATTGTGTTATGAAAGGCAAACGAGCTTTACCGAGGGTGATGCGGCGGCAAAGAGAATCCAAGAGAAAAAAAAAACAACGGATCAACGCTAGTCGGAATTTATTCCCGCATTAAATATGGAAATTCATAAAGATAATACCCAAATAATAACCAAAGAGGTGGGCTGTTTTTGATCGACGCCCCGCCAAAGCAGCCAAGCCGAGAGTGAGCTTCGGGGGCCCAGCCTATGGAGATTGATAATCTAGAAACGTAGTCAAAATAATGAGCGGCTCGTTTTCAGCGTTATTAGGGTGTTTGCACGCACGGTCACACGATACTTTGGGTCGTTGAGTCGGTTGTCGAATTGGTCAGTGGTTGATGGTAGCCATGGGCCCTTTTTTCGGCCTAGAAGTGTCTCTGAATCATCAGCTCGTAAATTTTCTCAACGCGCTGCCACGAGGCGTAACTTGTATGTTTAATTTCATTTAATCTTGAGGGTAAGTGAAAGTTTCGGCGATCATCGAGAAATTAGTCCTAATAGCCTCCTATTAGACGGTCGCTGATGCGGGGGAGAAGCACATTAGTTGAGGTTTATTGCGCGATGAGTTTTTGAAGCTATTAGAATATAAACGAATATTTTTATGGAATGAAGATAACCGTACCGGTGGTGTGAAATTGACAGCAATTTCATCAATTTGAATCATATTCGAATAATTAAGGTCGACCTAATTAGGAGGGACCGTTTAGGGCTTTGTTTTTTTTATAATGCACTAACCGCTGAAATATTTCACTAGAAAGATTATGTCACCTTTGTTTACATTTTCACTATAGGGGAACCGTAGGTAATACGGACAGTGGGGGTAATATGGACTGGTAGTTGATTTGTATAGTTAAATTTTGAATTTACGATTTCTGTTAATGAGGACACCTTCTACATGTTATTCTATAATATTTAAGCCACCCTATGGCATTGCATACTGATCAAAAGTGAAAAAGGGAAACAAAAACCGAAAATCATGCATGCATCATAATTTTAGCTGCTTCGCTATTAAGCATTTTGAGTGGTTTAATATCAAAATTCAATTCGCTGATGGTTATATTTCGGTTTGTGATTTAACAGAGAAGCGATATTAGGTATGTACGGAAAAGTAAATTCATTTTTGAGTGGAAAAAATTAAATTATTGAAATAATTGTACTGGTGGGGTAAAATGGACAGTTGCCAGTGGGAGTGAGATGAACTGTGAAAAGTCTGTTTAATCTATTCCTAAGGAATGCCCTGCGTCTATAAATGAAAATCAAATCGCCAAATGCGGACTGCTTAGAAGATGTTGGAACCAAAAGCAAAATAATCGACGGGTCTGTCCGTATAAGCTGAAAAGCACGATATCACTTCTAGGTGAATTAATAAGATTTTTTCATTATTTAACGGACATTCGTGATGAGTTCAGACCTTGGTTGAATAAAATTATTCCTCTCGCGAACGATAAACCTCTATGCTTCATATATTATAAACCTGTCTATATTACCCCCACTACATGTCCATTATACCCGCATCGAAAAAAAAAATTGTACTTTTCGGTCTGTTTTATTTCTAGTAAAAAACATTGAAAAACACTTTTTTGTAAAATATTTGGCCAATTAGGTAGAAAAACAGTAGATTGAATTGCAAGAAACTGCATCAAAGCTTTGGGAAACATGAGTTTCCAAAGATATAATTGAAGTTCTTCTTAACATGTCCGTTTTACCCCCACCCCTTGGATGAAATACTTGTAGAAAGTAGTTTGGTCGGATACCGAATACTTTGCAAGATTCCAGGACAGATGGCCGGAATTTAAATGTTTTAGTCGAAGATTTTTGCATACTGTAGCTGTTGAAGTCAGTCAAGACAAAGAATGAAGAGATTGGCAGTAAGGATGGTAACATACATATTTTTATAACATTTTTTTTTTGTAAAATTCGCTACTTTTTGTGAACCTAAATCATATTAGACCAATGTTCAATGTGTATTCTGTGAGAAGGTAGAAAGTTTTGTCGGTTATCGGTGCACAAACGCTTTGTTTCGAAAATTCAAGTTCATTCGGAGCAAAACTGACGCCTGGTTTGTGTTCCGCTGACAGCAAAAAACGCGTTCTTATTTTTGTGGATACCTCGTGTTTACGTTTGGAAGACAAAACGGCAGAGCTGGACTGGATATCAATACAATAAAAAACAGTCAAAGGGAAGGTTGAGTAGGGCATGTAAAAAAAGAGCCTTCACATCTCCGGCGAGTGCTCACTCCAGCTGGGATCAAAACTTCCGTGCTTTCTCCGAACCAAGAGCGGATGTTTATCCGTCACCTGCTTTATTCTGAGAACCGTTTTCATGAACCTATTATTACCGTTACCCGTAGTCTAGTTTGAATATTGGCAAAAACCAACTTTAAACGCCCTTTCAATACGTAAATAATTATTGCTGGCGTTAATTTCTAGACCAGAATCTGAACCATTTCTTCCGCAAACCTGAGGTAACACCAGCAGCGAGAGCTATGGGGTTAAAACGTTTTTTATGCAATCGAATCACATGAATTTGTATGTTTTTTTATAATTTCAATAAAATAGTACCCTATACAATATTTTCTATACAGCTGGTGATTTGGTTTGGGGGACTTTTTGCTCCCTTACCGAGCCAGACTCTTTGGAAATATAAAAAATATATTTTTTGAACCGCGCAACACTGAAAAAAATCACATATATCAAGAAAAACCGTAGGAACACATTTAAATATGAATAAGTGTAAGGTAAATGATTTGGTTTGTCCAGTCGAAAATATGATCATGGTTTGCCCACTTTTTTGAATGCTCTAATTCAGCGCTCCTGTGTCAAATAAGGCCTTCGAATGTTTCGAAACATATAAATTAAATTGCCTTTTACATGATTTATAGTAGTTTGATAGTATGTTTTTACGAAATCACATGTTTTAAAGGATTATAAAATACACCTTCTATTTGTGTCAATGCGCCCCTCATTCGAGCTAACTTTAATCGATCACCAGATGATTATTTGGCACGTATTCAGACCTTTTCTGGATTACAACACTTATAAATATTGTAAACATCATGCTTGCTCACCGTTTGTATCGGATTTACATAGCTAAACCATTAAATTAACGCATTTTGATGAACTCAATTCTGATCATGAGTTGTCCAATTCAATAATGTTGTTTTGTCCACATGATTTCTATGGCAACCGCTAGGCGCGCTGCAGTTTGTTTATTGTGTCCTTCGCGGATATCGGAAATAAAGTTTCTCTGTGTTGAGTGTGTTGAGGTGAACACTTCTAAAATGCCCAAGAAAAGGCAATATTCTGAAGAAAGCCTAAATTATGAATGAATCAATATGATGACAGTAAACTCAAGCAATGATAAATGCAACATCTACTTGTGAATTCGAATGTTTTCATTCAAAAATGGAGATTTCTAAAACCGGACAAACCATGATCATTTTTTTGGGCAAACCATAATCAGAGGTGGTCAAACCATGATCATAATTCTTCTTTAAGGAAAATCGTTAAAAAACATAAAAATTTGAATAATTTCAACACCTTATGGTAGTATTAGCAACTAGAGACTTGGGGCTTTTCAACAAAACCCAAACTCGTTTCGATTATGTGTGATTTCCATGAAGAAAAATCGATTTGCATTTATTAGTTGCGTAAAAACACCCCAAATTGGACAAACCAAGATCATTTACCCTAGTACTGAATCTCTAAATCCCAAAAAAAAATCTAAATATTTTTTTTAGTGCTTAAATTTTACATGAAATTTTTTTTCGATAATTTTTCTTGACACACCGTAGTAAGATGCACATTCAGTATTTTTTTCAAATTTTTATCTCGAAGCTTTTGAGGATGGGGTGAAATAAACGAAAAAAGTACGTTTTTCACTATAGATCCTATGTTAATCCACATAGGGGTTCAAATGAACCGTCAAAATTTCTTATTTAATATCCTATACAATATTTGCCATACAGCAGGTGATTTGGTTTGGGGCCACCTTTTACTCAGTTACTCGGCCAGGCCCTTTCATGCCAACTCGTCTTAGGAGTTGGCAGCGCTAACTCAGGTAACAGTGAAACGTTGTGGGTGTAAAGGCATGAGTCATTCAAGCAACTTTACATACTTGAAATATTCAAAAAAGAATTAGACTCAAAAAATATAATGCCAATTCCCAACAAGTTGTCTATACATCAGAAGATGGTCACTTTTACAGGGAAAAAGTTTTTCTACCAACAACTCTTTAATGTTTTCTTTGAAAAAAATACAACTAATCCTAATTTTGTTTGAAGTAAAGATAGCGATATAGTGTATTCGACAAAGTTATTGACCTTATTAAAATATGAACTTTTGTCGAAAATGTCAACTTTCTATCAGTTTTATTTTCTGGAATATTTTTTTATGAAAACTCCTGAAAACGTAATGTTTCACTCGTAACATTTTGTAAATTGTAAAAATCGTGAAAATTAATGCATAAAAATGATCCAAATCAATCATAAATAGTAATTTTTCAGAGGAAACGTGAAAAAGTTGTTGTTCGAAAAACTTCTTTCAAGGATTAGGATTAGTTGTAATTTTTTCGAAGAAAACATGAAAAAGTTGTTGTTATGGAAGACTTGTTGACAATTGTAAGGGCTATTCATATTTTTTTTTAATTTAAAATAATTTTTCAAGGAAAATAAATTTAAATTTTTAAATATTTTTTTTCAGCGAATTTTGTTAACTTTGGCATTTTAAAAAAAAAAATCTAAATGATTTCCTACATTTCATCTTCACCAGAATTTTGTAAGAATTATAGTTTTTAGGCTACAAATTATTGTAAAACGTCAAGAAAATTTTTCTGGCATTTTAGAAACAAGAGCCTTTGATTCTTTTTTGAATATTCTTAGCATGCAAAGTTGCTCAAAAAACCCATGTGTTTACACCCACAACGTTTCACTGCTATCTGAGATGGTGCTGCCAACGACCAACCGTGTTGCATTAAATTCGTCATATAAACAACTAGGGAGCTTTTACAAAACCAAAAACAAAAAAAAAAGCAACAAAGACAAAAATAAACGAAACTTTCTAGAGGACTTCAAGATCTGAACGTAGACATTTGTGCAGTGTATAAATTGGGAAAATTAAAAAAATCGATGTCAAATGACTAAAAAATGCATATAACTTCGAGACCTGGTGTTATCTCGAAAAAAATGGGCCGAAAATCGACCTTCTGTGACTTATCTTTTTTTGACAAAACGAGGGCTCAAATATAGAATATTTCAGAATTGGCTTCTAAAATTATTCACACCTAGCTTTGAACCATACGTAAACCATTTTACATTAGACATCTCATACTTGATTTTTCATTAGGATGGCTCATTCATTTTTTACTAGGGTGGTCCCAAAAACAATTAAAATGAAATTTATTGTTATTTAATGAGAAAACGCCATCTTAGTAGGAAACTTAGGTCTTTAACATTTCGTTACTCTCGTCATGACTAGCAACTTTTTTAAATGGAAGTGTTTTGTATAAAATACAACAGCGCGTGTAACGGAGGCTTAACCCTTTGCGGTCGTAATTAGTTTGGATGGTGGTGTCGTACTGGTCGGAATTATTTTTATTTGAAAAATCAGTGATGTATAACTTTTAAGATTTATTCGATTTTATATAAATTCAGATAAGTGTTTACTAAACAATGCGTTTCAATGTGTTTGTTTTCATTTAAAAAATATATGCTATAATTCGTATGATATCTTTCGAAACAGTCACCAAAATGCAGCTCAGGTCTTCCGCCTTTTCTCTTTCTGTTTGAACATACAGCCGCAATACGTGCAGTTTTTCATTAAGCCTTTCCTCAAGCATGGATGACAACTTCCGTTTACATTGAGTACCGCATGTATTTTTCATATGAGCACCGTTTGAATTCGTGAAAAGTTTCACTAGATATCAAAATACGTTTAGTGTGAATGATGTGTGAAAGATGAGTATACTTCCTTGTTTTGATGGCTGAGAGCAGACAAACGACCGCGAAGGGGTAAGATTCAGTTTCTTTCATTTAGGTTGGTAAGTTGTTATACGGTTAAACACAGAATTTCGTGAAAATAGTAACTATTGTTTGTCAAAGTTTTTCATTGTAATTTCAATTGCACTGCTTTATGGTCCGATAAGGATTCGTCTCTGTCAGTCTGTGTTAACTAAACCGTCTGTAGGTAAGTTTTGTCGTTCATATAATCGATATACATACAACAGTCAAAATATTCTCCTGTTTCTTCTGAAGTATATGTTCTTGAATGATAACTTGATTCCTACCAAATAATAGAAGTTCAAATCCTACCTACAGGAAATATTTTTCGGCAGCACTATTTTCTTGGGAGTAAACAGTCGTTCTCTCATAATGTTGTGTACAATCCTTTGTGATTAAAACTGTTCTGCATTAGAAGTGAAAATAGAGGATGTTTGGCTAATTGGAGATTAAAGGGTGTGTCACATCAAATTGCATCACGGAAAAAACGCTGTAGAAATTCGCCCAGTAGACCGATCCTTTTGAAAATTTTAGACAGTAAAATAAAAACTATTAAACAACTTTTGGCATTTTCTTTTTATTCATACTTCGAGCCCAAGCCCGTATGCTCGCACCTTCCTCTTTACCCCGTCCATAAGGTTCTGTACAACGTCAGGTTGTAGTTTTTTTTGAACAGAAATCCATTTTCTCTTGAAGTCCGCCTTCGATTTGACAACTTTTGGGTTCTTCCGGAGGGCCTGCTTCATAATCGCCCAATATATCTCTATTGGGCGAAGCTCCGGCGCGTTGGGCGGGTTCATTTTCTTTGGCACGAAGGTGACCCCGTTGGCTTCGTACCACTCCAACACGTCCTTTGAATAGTGGCACGAAGCGAGATCCGGCCAGAAGATGGTCGGGCCCTCGTGCTGCTTCAATAGTGGTAGTAAGCGCTTCTGTAGGCACTCCTTAAGGTAAACCTGCCCGTTTACCGTGCCGGTCATCACGAAGGGGGCGCTCCGCTTTCCGCAAGGGCAGATCGCTTGCCACACCATGTACTTTTTGGCAAACTTGGATAGTTTCTGCTTGCGAATCTCCTCCGGAACGCTGAATTTGTCCTCTGCGGAGAAGAACAACAGGCCCGGCAGCTGACGAAAGTCCGCTTTGACGTAGGTTTCGTCGTCCATTACCAGGCAATGCGGCTTCGTCAGCATTTCGGTGTACAGCTTCCGGGCTCGCGTCTTGCCCACCATGTTTTAGGCGGTTAGGAGCCTTCTGAACCTTGTATGTACGCAGGCCCTCCCGCTGCTTGGTCCGCTGGACGAATGAACTTGACAAATTCAGCTTATTGGCGACATCCCGGACCGAACTTCTCGGATCACGTCTAAACTGCTTAACTACGCGCTTGTAATCTTTTTCACTGACGGAGCATCCATTTTTGCCGTTCTTCACCTTCCGGTCGATGGTTAGGTTCTCGAAGTATCGTTTTAGTACTCTGCTGACCGTGGATTGGACGATTCCCAGCATCTTACCGATGTCCCGATGTGACAACTCCGGATTCTCGAAATGAGTGCACAGGATTAATTCACGACGCTCTTTTTCGTTCGACGACATTTTTCCAAATTTACGAAAAATTGACAGTGAAGCATGGCCAACGTGATCTATACACATATATCTTATCTGATTGTAAGCGAAAGCTGAAGATATAATTCCTAAAAATTAAATTTCTACAGCGTTTTTTCCGTGATGCAATTTGATGTGACACACCCTTTAGTTGGCTGTTTTTGGAGATTCAGTGAACCAATGAACCCGTAAATTCATGCGAAAGTTAAAAAGAGCGCTCCAAAAAGTGCAGTATTAACCATCAACGAGCTAAAACAGTTGTGAGGAAGAAACAACTAGGAATGTTTACCAGCGATCGAACCCCAACGAAAAAAATATTGAAATGCTTCAGAACGTGGAGATTGATTTATAAAAAATAGGCTGCGAAGTACCGGGAATGAACTACATGAAAGGAACTAACTTACTGCTAGTCATGGCGCGAGGGACGAAGTGTAAGTGAGATAATTGGAGGAGATATTGATGTTAACGACAACTTCCTGCTACCTCCTGGGAACACAATTGAAACCGACGACTTTGATTTTCGACGCTGCAACTTTGCAGAACTTAATAGAGCTGTATCTACTATCGACTGGGCTTCGTTGTTTCTCGGTAAGGATACCGATGAGACGGTACGTATATTCTATGACTCTCTGAATGCAGTTTTGAATGAGCATGTTCCACGTAGACGATTCACGAGACACTCCTACAAGCACGCTTGGTGGACATCAGAGCTGCAGCACCTTCGTAACGCTGTCCGCAAATCCCGTAAACGTTATTTTAAAGAACGAACGGATGCAAATCGTCACAATCTTCGCATAATTGAGACTCAGTATCACGAACTTCAAACCGCATCATTTCAAAATTACATCGTTCACCTGGAGACGACTGCGAAGCGAAACACCTCATATTTTTGGACGTTTATTCGCAATTCGCATTTAAACCGATACCCAGCCGAGATGACTTTCAACGGTAATAGTGCTGATTCCCCGGTAGGAATAGCAAATCTGTTCGCAGATCATTTCGAAAAGGTACACAGCACCATCTCACCAGCATTCTCGCCTGACAGTCTCAGGAATTGTCCCGTTTTCGATTTGAATTTGCCGCTGTTTGAAATATCACAACACGATGTCTCATTTGCCTTGAGTAAATTGGACGTGTCTAAAGGTTCTGGAACTGATAAACTTACGCCACTGTTCCTGAAAGAATGCGCCACGTCTCTGCAGATACCATTGACAATAATTTCCAATAAGTCTCTACGTCACACCACTTTTTCGCATCAATGGAAAACAGCTTCAATATGTCCGATCTTCAAATCAGACTCCAATCACGCCGTTGAAAATTACCGAGGTATTTCCATTCTATGTTGCGTGGCAAAAGTATTCGAAAGACTAGTTCATAACATTTTATATACCGCATGTCAACCGATGGTATCTGAATATCAACATGGCTTCGTCAGTAAACGATCGACAACGACTAATCTGATGACGTTTACTAACTTTTTATCAACGGAAATCGAGCTCAGACACCAGGTAGATGCAATTTACTTCGATTTTTCGAAAGCGTTCGACAAGGTTCCCCACGAACTTGCAGTAGCGAAGCTTAGTCACCTAGGTTTTCCGTATTGGATGTGTGAGTGGTTGCGTTCCTACCTATCTGGACGGTGGGCGTTTTTTTTTTTTTTTTTTTTTTATAGGTGAGGAACGCTCTACCAGCCTTATCTGGGAAGGGTTAACCCAGACGTCGAGTGGGGATCGCACCCACAAAAACCAAGCCCTCTACTCGTTGCCTTATTCCCCCTGGGACCACATCTAGGCGACTACTTCAGGGGGCGGCTGTGCTCATGCACTCTTCGAGTTTTCAACGCTGACTAGCGTTGTCCTTCCCTTTTTCTCAACATTTTTTCTCTCTATTCGCTTTTCATTCCACTGCGCTTATGTCCTCTTCGCAGGCATCCATTTACCCGTCGAGACGTGTACCGATTAGGAATTGCCCTCCAACTTGACGCGCAACCCGTCACAGTCACCCTCGCGGGATTTCTCACCTGTCGAGACGTGCACCGATTAGGAAGCGCCCTCCAACTTGACGCGCGCCCCGTAACAATCACCCTCGCAGGATTTCTCTTCCCAGCGGAGTGCCGATTAGGTAGTGCCCTCCTACATGACGCGCACTCCGTCACAGCTACTCTCGTGGGGTATACACCATTTTGATCACGGCTTCATCCTTCGCGGTGTTTCTCCATCCAGGCCACGATCAGGCGTTGCCAGGCAGGCATTTTAGCTGTTCTCCGCGGCAGTATCCGGTTACCTGTCGAGACGTGCACCGATTAGGAAGCGCCCTCCAACTTGACGCACGCCCCGTCACAGTCACCCTCGCAGGATTTCTCTCCCAGCGGAGCGCCGATTAGGTAGTGCCCTCCAACATGACGCGCACTCCGTCACAGCTACTCTCGTGGGGTATGTACCATTTTGATCATGGTTTCATCCTTGATGCTCGCTCCTTCGAAACGTTCGCAGTGTTTCTCCATCCAGGCCACGATCAGGCGTTGCCAGGCAGGCATTTTTGCTCTTCTCCGTGGCAGTATCCGGTTACCTGTCGAGACGTGCACCGATTAGGAAGCGCCCTCCAACTTGACGCGCGCCCCGTCACAGTCACCCTCGCAGGATTTCTCTTCCCAGCGGAGCGCCGATTAGGTAGTGCCCTCCAACATGACGCGCACTCCGTCACGGCGGCTCTCGGGGGGGACTATCCGGTACTACAGCCGTCTCGATTATTCATCTCTTATGGTCAGGCGTTATCCGCATGCTGGTCGGTCCTCCACTTCCGCTGTAGCTCGGACATGATATGTACGATTGCACTGTTTACTGCGTTCCAGGTGCCCTCGTCACGACACATTTCCTCCACGATGTTCCCAGCATGAAGGGTAGGCAGCCCCTCACGCACTGTGGTGAATCTGGGACATTCGAATACGATGTGTTCCGGTGTTTCCTCCACATTTCCACACTCCGGACAAAGAGGCGATCTTGCGTGTCCGAACCGGTGCAGATACTGCCTGAAGCAGCCATGACCAGACAAAAACTGCGTTAGATGGAAATTTACCTCTCCGTGTTTCCTGTTCACCCAGCCCATTAGTGTCGGTATGAGCCTGTGCGTCCACCTGCCGTTTTGCGCGGCACTCCACTCTTGCTGCCACCTAGCCATCGACTCCGCCCTCATTAGCTTCCGGATTCCTCTGGTTCCCCTCCTCCTATAGCACTCGCTGTCCTCCGCCAAGATGATGTCTATGGGGACCAACCTGGCTATGACGTAGACCGCTTCTGTTGACACGGTTCTGTACGCACTCGCGACTCGCATCGCCATGAGCCGGTACGTACTATTCAGCCTCTTCGTGTTCCGCTGAGTTTCTAACGCCGCGATCCAGGCTGGACCACCGTAACGTAGTGTCGATGAGGAGACACTAGCCAAGAGGTGCCTCTTGCTACTGCTTGGGCCAAAGTTGTTGGGCATGATTCGTGTCAGTGCATTGATTGCCTTCGTTGCTTTTTTACAAGCGTAGTCGACGTGACTGTTGAAGTTCAGTCGATCGTCGATCTGCACCCCCAGGTATTTTAGGTCTCGCTTCGAGGTTATCGAGTGCTCTCCAATTGTGATTTCTGCACGTTGCACCGCCCTGCGGTTGCTGACAATCAGCATTTCCGTCTTGTGGTGGGCTATCTGCAGTTTCACACTTTGCATCCACCTTCCGATCATGTCTATCGACTCGGTCGCGAGCATTTCGACCCGTTCCAAAGATTCCCCTGTCGCGAGAATAACGATGTCATCCGCGAAGCCAATGATCTCCACACCTCTGGGCAGATTCAGTTTTAGTACACCATCGTACATACTGTTCCAGAGCGATGGGCCCAGGATAGAGCCCTGCGGAACTCCCGCCGTAGTTTCAATCTGCGCCTGGCCCGTGTTTGTCTCGTACACCAGCACACGGTTCTCGAAGTAGCTTCTCAGTATTCTACACAGGTAGTCTGGGACTTTCATCGTGTGGAGCGCAGTCGCGATGGCCTCCCAGCTGGCACTATTGAACGCGTTCTTAACGTCGATCGTTATCACTGCGCAGTATCGATTTCCTCTGAGCTTCTGTTTGGATGCTCTGTTGGCTCTTTCGACCACTATGCGAATGGCATCTACCGTGGATCTCCCTTTCCGAAATCCGAATTGATTATCGGACAGTCCACGAACTCCCTCCGTGCATTCCGTCAGCCTATTAAGGATGATTCTCTCCAAAAGTTTCCCAAGAGTGTCCAACAGGCATATGGGTCTATACGATGCTGGACCACCCGGCGTCTTTCCTGGCTTGGGCAGTAGTACTAGCTGTTGTACCTTCCATCGATCCGGAAAGTAGCATTCGTCTAGACACTTCTGCATGGCTGTCCTGAACATATCAGGGAATGCTAGGACTGCCGCTTTCAAAGCTACGTTGGGGATTCCATCTGGGCCAGGCGCTTTCTTCGTTTTTAGGCGTTTGATAGCTGCAACTAGCTCATCGTTCGTCACATCTCTGCGTTCGATGCTATCCTCATCCTCTCCATATGGCGTGGGTGGCCAGGTCGTTGGGTCGTGCTGCGGAAATAACCCTTCCACGATAATTTTTAATTTTTCGGGACACATTTCGGAAGGTGTCGTTGGGCCCCTTGGACGGTGGGCGTATGCAAACATCAATGGCTCTCACTCTCGATATTTTCCAATCACATCAGGGGTACCACAGGGAAGTGTTCTTGGGCCGCTTATCTTCGTTTTGTTCATAAACGACCTGAGCTTTCGACTGAATGCTGGAAAACTGCTCTATGCCGACGATCTGAAAATTTATAGGTCAATAACATCCCATCCTGACTGTTGCGCGCTTCAGGCTGACGTAGAGGAGCTACGGCGGTGGTGTGAGGATAACGGAATGGAATTGAATATCAAAAAATGCAAAACAGTGTCGTTCACCCGCCGGCAGTCTCGAATTGAACTTCGTTATTCAGTCGGGCCTGAAACACTAGAGTGTGTTGATTCCATTCGCGACCTTGGAGTCGTCCTAGATAACAAACTAAGGTTCAATGAGCATATCTGCGTCACTACCGCTAAAGCGTTTGCTGCCCTTGGATTTGTTCGTCGGTGCACCAATAACTTCAGAGATGTTTACGCAATCAAATCGCTATACTGCTCATTAGTACGTAGCATTTTGGAGTATGCTGTCTGCGTGTGGTCTCCGTTTCACAGCTCCCAAATCACACGAATGGAGAGAGTACAGCGTAGTTTCATTAGATATGCTCTCCGACAACTGCCTTGGATAGATCCAGACCATCTCCCCGACTACTTGAGCCGCTGCAGACTGATCGCGTTGGAATCGTTAGCTTCTAGGCGTGCCAACCTTCAAAAAATATTTGTGTTTGATCTGTTAAATGGAAATTTTGATTGTCCATCCTTATTATATAATGTATCATTCTATGTACCATTTCGACAACTACGTGAGCGAGATCTATTGTTTATCAATCGCCATTGGACTTCCTACGGATTCCATAACCCCTTAGAGAATTGTTTCCGTGAATTCAAAAGTGCTTGTGCTGTGTTCGATTTTAACGTGTCCAAAACTGTCTTTAAAAATAGGATTAAGAATTTAATATAAGGATTCAGTCTGAGGAAGTATAAACAATTCGAGACGGTGATAAATAAATAAATAAATAAAATTCCTGCTTTTTTCTATTCAATAATAATAAATTTCATTTTAATTGTTTTTGGAATCCCCCTAGTAAAAAATAAACGAGCCACTCTAATGAAAAATCAAGTATAAAATGCTGTATAAACATTTAAAAATTTACGGTGGTTTCGAGCGTGGTGCGAATCTAAATGCCCCCGGTTGCCAAAAAAGGCTAAGTCCCAGAAGGTGGATTTTCGGCCGAAAATTGTTTATCGAGACAACATCAACGAGACAACACCAGATCTCGACGTTTCGTGCATTTTTATGTCATATGGCTTGGATTTTTTTTTTCGATTTTCCTAATTTCAATTTCAAAAACATCGATTATTTCAAGAGAATCTGGATGAACGCGATCGCGATCGATGAAATGGTCTCTCAATCCTGAAGATCAGCATAGAAATAGAAAAGGAGGCATATTAGTTTTGCCTACCCTAATTTCTATAAATAAAACGTCGAAATCTACAGTTCGTTATCATTTTCAATTTCTCCAATTTCTCAAAAACTATTGGTCCACAACAGTGTGAAAAATTATATTTTTACGATACTCTCTGTGCAATCTGTGACTTAATTATTTCCAATTAGTTTTACTCTGCTAGTACCATCCCTGTTCGATAGTTACAATTCAATTGACGCAATGTTTGATGATTGAAGTTGAACGATATGACAAAGCCATCATCCCGTCAAGAAGTTATTCTTCACCCCGTACGCACACACACGCAAACCCAAACAAAGAAGGCAAACCGGAAAATCAAGCATCACCGCTCTTAACAGAGGGGCGCGCACCGAGAGTAGAAACTTTGGGCGAGAAAAGTGGGATGGATTCTATGCCACCGCGCGCACATCTTCGTTTTTGTGGCTTTTGGCTGTGCTCTTCTCGTCTCGTTCTCTCGCACGCTGTCCTCCAGCAGCAAATTGGATGATAGAAAATGGCCGCCTTTGAATGAGTTTTTTTTCGCTCTCTGTACCAAGCAAGGGGCAGCAAATTCATCCGCACGCACACTGCGGAAGTCACTCACCCTGTCCGATCCGTTTGATGTGAATATAACGAGATGATTTTGATGGAAACCACAGCGTGTGAGGATTTGTCATTACATCGTTGACAAGGCAGCGTGAGTGATGCGAACTGTATTTAAAATACTGTGTTCAAAGCAATTCTTGATTATTTGATAACAAAAATTACAAAAATAATCATTTCCGTTGCTGGAAGTCAGCGATCGAAACGATTACACAAAAAAGCCATGCCGACAATAAAAATCAAACCGATCTGTATTACCAAGATTTGAACACCAAGCGTTGCATATAGATTCGCGAGAGATCCCCCCCAGCTGTCCTTAACACGTTCGTCGCCAAACGCGACGTTTTTGAGTTTCTTGCAAGGCCCATCTTGCGAATAAATTATTAAATGAAGATCAAACTTAGTTTGTAGATAACTTTTACATGATCTAGCAATATTTTTCCTAATTTGAAGACGAATTGACAACAATAATGTATGCCAAAGTCATATTATATGGGTTTTGCAAAAAAAATTAATAGAAAGTATAATATAAACATTATAATAATATGATTATGATTTTATTATTTTCTACACATCCTGTAGTTACATTTAGGTGCCTATTCTATCAAATTCCATCTAAAAATACTATTCAATTTGAACGAGGAAAGTGTCACCCATTTCAGGGCGACGGGGCGACGAAAGGGTTAAAAGGGTGATTCGAAACACAATTAGCGGATCGTTCTCATCGAAAACCTTCAGTGGTTGACAGCATTTCGAGAAAATGCTTTCCTCGGAAATACATTCCACCAAATTTGACCGCAAATTGTCTGTTGTAAATAGTTGCCGTAAAAAATAACAACACCAGACAGAAAGCAATTATCGTTGACTTAATGACGCGGTTTTTCTTCCACTCTTGGACCACCCTCCTTCCGAGCGTCACACTTACCCCAAATTGTGGCTATTATCGACCCAACAATTATAACTTAATTCACATTTGTGCTGTTAATTCGTTTTTTCACTCCTCAGAAGGGGCTGTCGCTATCGGTTGGGCCTACAGCAGCAGTCGAAACTTTTGTGTGCAATTTTAATTTACTTTTTTTGGGACTTGTTTTCCGTGACTTCCCACGGGAGGGAGACAAGTTCGCAAGAAGAGACTTCCTGCACGCGCCGAACTAAGGGCCCCTGTCTCCGGGGCGGGAGCCTTCGGGTGGAAAAAATCATGTTCTTCTTTTCATCACCTCAAACTTAAACAGGACAAGTTTTCGGGGCCCAAATAGGAGATTTTTTTTTCTGGCCGCTTTTCAGAAGCCACGCGATCAAAAGCAGAGGACACGAAGCTCTATTTTTTGCACTGATGGTTTAATCAAATTGAGCCGCGACGTCATGTTTATCCCCAACCCACCTATCCTGTGTCGATTGCAAATTACTTTCGCTACACTTTTGTCCCAGCTTTTGTGGAAGTTGTGGAAACTCCTTTTTAGCAGCGATGGCGGCGGCGGCGGCGGTTACAAAATCGCGCTTGGTGGAATGAATAATCACAGCCCAAAGTGGTACTGATGGCCGAGGGGAGGGAAGTACTTCCGTGATAATCGCTAATAAAATTATAGTCGAGCTCTTTCTTGGGCGTTATTCGTTTTCTCGAACATGCCTGTGTGTTCCTACGGGGACCTCTCCTGACGAAGTGCAGTTTCAACGCGACACGTCGTAATGAATTTCACTTTTTGGCTTGTTTTGTTTTGTTTGCTGCCACGGACAGTTGATAGCGCTGTGTTTTGGAGAAAAGCAACCACAAAAACGTAACAGGAAAGAAAATGAAAATTCATCCTTAAAAACAACATGGGAATATGTATTTGTAAAACACAACTAAGGATAATTGAAGTATGGGTACGTTAAAATTCGATCAAATCGATGTTCGCGATGGAGCTATATAGTGTCGACATCTACCTTGATGTGAAATAATTCATTTAGAGTCCTTTCTCCTACTTTCATATTAAAAAAAACAGTCCATGGCTAAAACACGCCGATCTAGTTTAAGCCGTGTATACTTATTCCTTATCGGAATAAATTCTACACATATTTTTTTACTCTCAGCATTCACCATCCTGAAATAAAGTAAATGTCTACTTTTGAAGCATGACACCTCGGTTGTATAGTTTTTGTAAAGCTCACGATTTTTTACATAATACATAAAAAATCGCCTCGACCAAATTTTGCATTATAATGTTTGTTTCATTCTGGCGTTTTTTTTTAAAGTCTCACAAAGCAGGCTGGACTTGATTATATATAGTTTCAATTTTTTTACAATATATTATCGAATGCTGTATATAGTCGAATCGAAAACAATATTTCTTATTCTTTTTATACGAATATTTCTTGTTTTTTGAATATTTAAAAATGGAATGTAGATGTACTCCCTTAAAGAACTGAAAACGGTTGTAATTCAGTTAAAATTAGTGAAGAAATTATAATAATATAGAAAAAATAACTTTTTTTGAAGGGGCCCAAAAGTTCCCAAAAGTTAGTTTTTATGTAGAGGTTCTTATTATTTGTCTCCTAAAAATGTATGATGGTCTTCGTTGTTATTATCAATTCATCTAAAGCTTTCTAACCACTCTACAATTCGGAGAAATAAACGCTGACGAAATAAACCAGTTGACACATTAAAATCGAACAAACTGTAAGCTACATGAAGAAGTTTATTCGTAGACGTCTAATATGATCGTGTGAGCCATATCGCGTATTCCTGCGTGTACTTTAAACGAGTTACCTACATCTCAGAACTCGTTCATGTGGGTAAATGCGCATGCGACCCAGTAACTCTGAATTGTCAATTTCAGCACGTAGGAACTTCGCTCCGAATACAGCTTGATTATCAGCACGCTGATTTGAAGGGGTTTAATTCGTTCGGCAGATTCGTTGGGTCATGCCAATGCGGGTTATTCAGCCCGCCTCACAAACCTGCTTTGCATGGACTCAAGGATCATCAAAACCTTTGGCGAACTCCAGAATGAATCAATTTCAAATCATCATCATCAGCATAGATGTACAGCACACCATTTCGTTGAAGAACCGCTACATTGTTGAAGTACAGTGTAAACAGCAATGTACCTAGATTGCTGCCTTGTGATTCACCAGAACGTGGCGAGAAATACGAAGACTCACAGGATCCAGTTTTGGCGCAAAGTTGCGTAGATACGAATGAAGCCAGTTGCACATTCTTTCCGATACTTCAAGTCGAAATAGTTCAGCCAGTAGTATTTCGTGATTTACTGTGTCGAAAGCAGCCTTGATATCCGTGTACACTGCATCCACTTGTACTCCGCCGTTCATCGCATTCATCGTCCCATTCATAAAGATTACTCACAACTGACCGCTGAGGGTAAAATCCAGGCTGGAAATGGTCAATGTAGCTCTTGCATGAACTAAACAAGACATTCATTTACTATGCATTCCAAACATTTTGATTCCGCCGACAAAGATGTTATTCCACGGCAATTAAAGGTGTCAGTTTTGTCACTCTTCTTGAAAATAGGAATCATAAAAGAGGATTTTCAGACTGTCGGAAGTTTTTGGTGATGGAGAGAGCAATTGTAAATATCTTGAAGAGGTCGAATCACCTAATTTCTGCATCTCTTGAAAACGCAAGAGGGAATCTTATCCGGTCCGGGTTTGTGGGAGAGCTTGAGTTTATCTATTGCACATCCACCATCTCTTCGGTAATTTTGAAAACGTCATAACATCTCTAGGAGCTCCATTGATCGCCGTTGCCCCTTCATCCTCAGCAGGAATACGACCTACGAAAACGCTTTCAAAATGTTGCGCAAAAAGGTCGCACTTCGCTTGTGAAGTTTCAACCGACATATCTCCAAAATGCATAGAGGTTGGCAGCCTGTACCCTTTGTGTTTATAATTTACGAAGCTCCAGCACCGTTTGGGATTCCTTCAGAGATCGTAGAGAAAGCGATCGTATCCACGATATGAAGAGTGTCCCACATCAAATTGCAACACGGAAAAAAACACTGTAGAAAATTATCTATTTGACCCATCCTTTTCAAATTTTCAGAAAATAAAATATAACCCATTAGTAGGCTTTTGGCATATTTAATACATTCAACTTCAATCTATCTATATATATATATATAAAAATGGAGTGATGTCTGTCTGTCTGTCTGATTCTTATAGACTCGGAAACTACTGAACCGATCGACATGAAAATTGGTATGTAGGGGTTTTTGGGGCCGGGGAAGGTTTTCGTGATATTTTGAGACCCCTCCCCCCTCTCTAAGGGGGGGCTGCCATACAAATGAAACACAAATTTCTGCATTACTCGGAAATTAACCAAGCAAACGAAACCAAAGTTGGCATGTGAAAGTTTTAGGGTGCAATAAATGTTTCTATGATGGTTAGACAGTCCTTCCCCCACTCAAAGGGGGGGCTGCCATACAAATGAAACACAAATTTCTGCATTACTCGAGAATTAATCAAGCAAATGAAACCAAATTTGGCATGTGGAGGTTTTAGGATGCAATAAATGTTTCTATGGTGTTAAGATACTCCTTCCCCCTCTCTTAGAGGGGGCTGCCGTACAAATGAAACACAAATTTTTGCATTACCCGATAATTAATCAAGTAAATGGGCGGGACGAAGTTTGCCGGGTTAGCTAGTATATAGTAATAACCGGATGCTCGCATCTTACGCCTTAGTTTCGGTGCGTTGTGGGGTTCATGTCCTAGGGTACGAAAGTGACCCCGTTGGTTTCGTACCACTCCAGGACATCCTTTGAATAGTGGCACGGAGCTAGATTCGGCCAGAAGATCGTAGGGACCTGGTGTTGCTTCAACAGAGGAAGCAGACGCTTCTGCAGACACTCCTTGAGGTATATCTGCCTGTTTACAATCCCGGTAGTCACGAATGGCGTACTTCGTATTCTTCATGAGCAGATTTCTCGGCAAACTTTGAAAATGGTAAACTCTCTGAACGAAAGAGTTGGACTGATTCTATTTTTTGACCATATCCCTTACCGAAGCATTGGAATTCCGCTTAAACGCATTCACGACACGCTTGTGATCCTGATCAGTAATAGAACATCCATTCTGACCGCATTTCTCCTCCCGTTCGATGCTCAGAGTTCCGTAGTAACTTTTAATCACCCTTGACTGCGATTTCGAGTAGTGTTCCGATGTCCCCATGAGAGAGATGAGGATTTTCCAGATGCTTGCGCAAAATCAATCCACGACGTTGCATTTCGTGTGACGCTATTTTTTTCCAATTTTCGATAAACTGACTGCGATAAAAATACACTGTAAAAAATACATTCTGAACCTTTTCTACCCAAATTTTCAAGAGAAAATGTAATAGAGTTTTGAAAATTTGGAATGTCTTCTTGAAGCGAACGTTAGACCATGCAGGATTTCTTGGGGGCCTGCTAAGTGGCTCTGCCTGTGTGAGGCAAATCATAAGAATGCGGTTGAAGGAGTTGGTGGCACCAATACATCAGAGGATTGGAAAACTTCAGACCAATCTGCCTGTGAAAATAATTGGTTCAAAGCATCGTAATCAGCTCGAAGGAAATCGAGTCTATTAAAGTCATAAACTTCCTCATAGAGGACAGATGGTTTGCATTCCCCAGAATAAATTAGGGCAGGATGATACTGACCAATATAGGAACAATCGGTTCTCGGGCAACGGATACGGTATCGTTGTTCACAAGTGAGCCATTTGAGAAAATGAGGTCAAGTTCGGGCAATTGCGAATCAAGTTGCGTTGTTGCAGTACATGGAAGGATATATTGTCGAGGAGAACCTGGATGGCCACATTGGTGTATTACTGTAGTGGATCCAAAGAAGCATAACCGTTGTTCGTTTCAAACCAAATCAGAAATTGGTAGGTTGAAATCACCAAGCAGAATCATAGTATTAATATCCTTCTGGATTCTAAACACCTCAGATACACCATCAAAATGAAGTTGCATGAAAGAGCTATCCTCTATCTAACTATCCTTTTCTCTGGTGGTATGTATAGTGCGCCAATCAAGAGATCATGACCACCTTTCGAACTTTCACTCATAACTGCTCGACAATTATGACATTAATTGAAATGCCAATTTGAGCAGATTTTCAATATAAGTCGCAGAATTATTATGTGCTGTTGATTACCCGCTGTCTAGAAAGACACTGAAACAATCAACGTACTGACTATTTAAATAGTTTCTCAGTATCTCTGAGTAAAACTAAATTTCCAACAATCAGAACGGCAACAGAAAATCCAAGCCGAATTGGATGTAGTGAAGGGCGGCGTAGGCAGCAACCGCTGCGGGACAAATTTTCACCAATTACCGGTGTTCCACATGCAACCGGTTCCGGTAGGAGATGGCTCTTGCCAAAAATGCAGCTCTCACCGCTGAAAAATACATTCTCAACATCCGGCTTGAAATGCACTGCTCTTTGACGCCACTCTGAATCCGGAAACAATGCTCGAATTCAGGAAAAAATAATTGATTGATCGGGAAAAGTCAGCAATTAATCATTAACGATCTATCAGTCATCTTGCTAACGACCAGCTGGCAATGGTAGCGAGGCTTTCCGAATGGTCTTTCGCCGAGTATTTAGTTCAATTTTCCAAATTGGCTTTTTTTCTGATGATTATATTATTTGAGAAAGCATCGACATTTTTGGAATAACTCTTTAATCGAAAGTTGATGAAAAGAGACCGATGGGTTTGCGTGATTTTGTAGAAACAGTTGAAGATGAGTGATTCATGATTCATTCTTATTCCAGCGAGAACAATACACGAGATTTGTGTCCTTATTAGCAATGATCGTAGCACATTGTGCTAGACACACTGCGACCAGAGCCAATTACATGTTTGTTCCCCCACAACAGTTATCTATTTGATACCGCGCAAAAACCACTATCTATTGCTGGAGTTTTTTGCCAATAAGGCCCAAGACCTCTATGATAGAGACATTATGAATCTTTATAATGGCAACAATTTTCACAACAAAACGGTGCATATTTGACCCAAATCGGACAATCCGAAGCATATTAAAAATTGTTTTGAATTTTGAGTGAAATAATGGATTACTTTTTCCCCAACCTAAAATTATTGGTTATTGATATAATTATTGTTTTTGTGTTTAAATGAAAGATACGCTACGAACTTAATCTCCAACCCAATATCAACCGCTGACCAATCTTGACTTCGATGGACTTTCAAGCATATTCATAGATTTCAAAGCACTGTTTGAGCTATGGAAGAAAATGTTTGGAGCGAGAACTAACAAACGTCACTCATAAACCTTTTATCTTTGGAATGTAATTGTCATGCCACTACGTTCAGCAGGCAAAGTGGTGTTAATGCTCGAATACTTGCACTCTAAACGAAAAGCTATCGTTTTTGAGATTTTAAACTTACACACTTACACACTTACAGTAATGATGTTGTTGCAAAAATACAGCAGCACTCTCCACCAGACAGCATGAAAATCGACGCGGTGTCTCCATCGAACAAAATTGCGCCACTGTGTGCGGCAGCTATTTTCCATTCTTCCTTTGGATCGAGCAAAGCAGCTGTGACTGAGATCATTTTTGAGAAAGATTGTTGTATGCTAGCTGGGTAGTTGTCAAGGGCACATTAAAAAGGGTGGTATGTCGTCTCGAAACATATCAGACTTCAGGAAACATTGGAAGATTACTGTGGAGAATTTGATGGTAGGTTTCAAATCCAAGGTACGATCATTCTACGTAAATCAGCTATTTGCGTGAATTATTCACTATACTGCCTTTCAATATTAGGCAATAATAAAACGCGTTTAACCAAAAATTTCATCAACCTATTAGGTTTTGTTTGGTTTTTGGAAGCTCACTTTCCGATACACTCCTTAGTTGGCGGCACTTGTTACTGTTATATCAAAAATAATTAAGAGTTAAACGGGTCCTCACTACAGTGGGTCTTCACTACACTGTGAAAACGCCATCTAGATATAAAAATACTTTAAAGCATCCACAAGAATCGTAGTAATTATATCGGTGGCAATTTATTCTCAAATCGCCTCCACATACGGATTTAGCTGGCGTATTTATCGAGAGGAAATGAAGAAAGGCAGAATTCGCGTGTTACAATTAAAAAAAAAAGATCACTCCTCACTATCCCACTCTACGCGGCGAGAAACAACCGCTCCTCGACTAGGTCGGGATCAAACCGACCTCCTAGGTCGTGCCCGTCATTGAGTTTAATTCAATTTAAATTGAGCCTTCATTGCACTTCTTTGATCACACCTGCTCAACCACACCGAGAGCGACATTTGAGTAGAAATGACGGGACCCAATTTCGCCATGTTTGTTATAAACGAGTGTGGGTGTAAATCAGACTGGGGGAAGCGAGAATGAGAGAGTGACTGAGCGCGAAAGTGTAGGCTGCATCACGGTCGAATTTACCAACAACCTCGCAGAGGTTGTGCAAATTTAAATGCGAAAGCATAATTATGAAAATTGAAAAATGCAATATAAATACATTATTTTCCACTTTTCTCACCTCTCGCCGCCCCAAAACCAGCAGTCGCACCTGTCGGCCGCCACCGCCCCGCGTACGATGCAATTCTGCACGCTCTTTCGTTGTTCGTTAGCAAACAGCCCTAACAAGGGCCCATCTGCATGGGGAAGAAAGGTGGTGCCGGGAGGTTCGTCTGGCTGATGCACGTCCTGTTTCCCCTCAGCACCTCAGCCACCACCGCCACCAGTCCACGTGACGCGGAACTGATTGTTGTGCACGTCAACATCGCCCGAGTGAAAGGAGCAACTGCACTTGACGAACTTGAGCGTCCTTATTGCCTGGAATTCCCCGCGCTTCCTCCGCGACAGTTGCACTGGCACTGATCGGGGTCCGATCCAACATGTACACATACACACACATACACAATCACGTTGCACAAGGCGACACGAAGCGAGATTATTGTTTATTGCAACTCTTTTCTCTTCCTCACAAAGTGTGTTTGCCACGCCACACGTTTGCTCGTGTTTACTTTTTCACCCCGCTTGCCTTTATTATAATTTATAATTTAATTCTTGAAAATGACACAATAATTAAATATACATAAACAATAATGAAGAGTGAAGCGGTTGGTCGGTTGGAACGGGAAGTTCGTTCCAAGGGGGTTTCCCTATGTGCGCGGCGCTTCGATAAAATCCGAAATTATAGCGGTTCACTTAAATTTATTTGAATCCGAGGCGGATGCCATAACCATTCGAATCTCAATGCTCCGATTAGGTGGCTCAATATATGAAGGGAACCCCCCTCCTTTCCACCCTTCGCACCCACCACATCGCCAGGTGGAAAAGCAATTAGGCCGTCGGTTAGGCGCAAACCAAGTTTCCCTCCGGGAGCCAGTCACAACATGCACTACCCAGGCCAGGCACTCACACACGAGGTTACATGATAAAAAGCAGTTCCGGCTGCCCATACCCCCTCGCGTTCGCGGCGTTCGAAGCTCCGACTCAAGGCTGGGTAACAGTTGGCTTACCGTGTACTTAAGATAGCATCTCTAAATAGACCACATTAGTTGAAATAATTAATTTAATTAGTGTCGTCGTGGCTTGCGTGCTCAATTTTATCAGCGTGCGTTTGAAATCGAGGCCTGGAATAGGGGAAGGGGGTTGATTATGATACCTTGACCAACGCCGCTTGGCAAGTGTTTATTATTTTATCAAGACTTTGGCTCTGAATCACAAATTTTCCCTTCCTTTGTCGCTTGGATCTGGGTGGAATATTCTGCGAAGCGCGTAGTCAAGTTTGTCGAAATGGGACAGAAGTTTCTTGTATTTATGATGCTCGTATTGTCTTATAGTATCTTATAGTGTTAATTCACAGCTTTTACTCTCCAATCAAGTGGGATTTTCACGCCCAGCTGCATGCAGGGCACCCTCCCTATGCGGAAAAGGGTACAACCAAAATCAATGATGGGAATAATTCACACTCTTATCCCAGAGTAATTATGTGAGAAAGCATGTGTTTGTTGCCAACTGAACAGCATCAAATTAACAACAATAGGGAGACGGTATCAATCTTGGCGGCAATTGAATCGACCCTTCAATTCTATTTGTTTTTTCATCCGGAACGCTAGCGCGTAGTCATCACCCTATCGAACAGCACCCCACAGTCCTGTTTCTCAGATGAAACGAAAAACTTTCCGCCACCACGGCTGCTGCTGCTGCTGCTCCGTTAGGCGTTATTTAATCTACATCCTCCGATGATTCTTTTCCTCCTTCCGTCACACCGATTCAGGAATTCCGGAGCATCAGAAAATTCTATAAATCGCATCTGGCTCGACTCGTTTTCGTTGGAAGACGTTTCGATATCTTCTAAAGAGAAATACGAGAGATAATCGCGTCGCGGATTTATCAATTTCCCGTGGGGATCCCCTTCGATAGTGGTGGGTATTATAGAAGGCGAACGGTAGAAGAAAATATGTTGAAAACACGAAGTCAAATTCAGATTCTATCACGATATTTCTCTGTAACAGAAGGGAAGGAATGAATAACGATGATTTAGATTTCATTAAAAAATTCAAAAAAGCAGTTTTAACACGGTCATTGAAACTTTTAACTGAATCAAATCCGGAACTCTGAATAAGCCTTTTCCCATTTAATCAAATGTATTCCGATTACGAAATTCTCCTTTTCTATACTTCCGTGCATTGGTTTCCTAGAGGGAATGTATTAATGCTTGTTCTGGATTTAAAGGGCATGAGATATTTTTGAAAACTAAAATATCTTCTGAGTTCGTTAACTTTGAATCATCCGGTTGAAATCAAGATAGTTCTAATACAATCCTCAAGCATTAGGGGCAAATAAGAGATTAGTTTAATTTATGGAAATTATATTTCAAGTAGGGGAAGTCAGGGTAAAACCGACACTCCCTGATTTTTCCAGTTAGAAGTAATTTTAAATTTTCCGATGCCCCCTGTACACACTCTTCATTTTTTAGGTTCCGAGTCACCCTACAGCTGCGGAAGCCGCTTTAATGTCAAAAGAAACAATAAAACAGGACCGATCAGCAAACAGGAGTTAGTCCGTGTAAAATTTCGCTAGAGGAATTTAAGTGTTTTAGTCGGAAAATTCTGGAAAATTCGATACTTCTGTGAGCCGCATTCGTCTTAGATCATCGTTCAGTGTATCTTCTGTGATGGTAGGTGGTTTTGTTGATTATCGATGATAGAAAACTTTGTTTTGAAATTTCGAGTCCATTCGGGGTAACACCGACACCTTCAATCAGGGTAAAACCGACACCTGGTTTGTGTTCAGGCGTAGATGCCTTGTGTTTATATTTGGAAGACAAAACGACAGAGCTGGACTGATAAACAGCCAAAACCAACATTGAACAGGGCATGTCAACAAAAATACCTGGCAGAACTTCAACGCTCATCGGCACATCTTCTGTGAATGCTCACCCAAGCTGGGATCAAAACTCTCGTCTTTATTCCGGTCTAGGAGTAGGAATTTGTCAAATCACCTGCTTTTTGTAACAAGTTTACATTCGTTTCTCTAGAGATGTCGGTTTTAACCCGACAGGGTGTCGATCTCACCCGTACCGTTTTGTCTCAAATTCCGAACACTTAAGCTTTGGTGGTCATTAAACAGTGTCTCATTACTCAAAATGGTACTCTTTCGCGAAGTTAAATTGCTTTTTGTATACAATAGAGCCTTCTTTTTAACTTGACTACAATAAATTTTTTTTACAAATGAATATTCATGGTGAAAAACTAAAAATATGTTTAATCACTTTTGTCTCAAATTCCGAACACCATTTTTGTCACTGACTCATATTCCGAACTTTTTTGTCTCAAATTCCGTACAGCAAAGATGCATTTCTTAAAAAAAAATCATACCTTTTGAACTACTGTCGTTTTTACATTCTCTAGCACTTAACATGAAAACAGTTGAAACACCTACAAAAACTGAAAAATGAACTATGCTTGTTTTTTTACGGAATTTGCTAACGCAAACATTTTATCATTGGTTTTGACTGTCACTTTTTTTGCAAATGTCTTATATTATAAATTATAGGCTGTATTGATACCTGTAAATGATGTCAAAATGAAGCCTATACCTTAAAGAATGTCTGTGTTTTCATTATTCGATTATTTATAACATAAAAGTTTAGTAAATTTATATTTAAAAATGAAGTGTTCGGAATTTGAGACTGTTCGGAATATGAGACAAAACGGTACTCTCATTAATTTCACCTTCAAACATCAAATTTTTTGTACTACAGTCAACTCTCCCTAACTCGATATCCAAGGGGACCATCGAGTTAGGCAGGTATCGAGATACAGAACATTTTTTCATATTTTTTTTATGTCATAAATTGTCAAGTAAGTGTCTCAATTATGGTATAAATTTAAATTTTTGATTCATCCCTTTGAAGTGAGAAAACACCTTTCTCTCATAAAAAAATATTTTTTCAAGAATCTCTCAGGAGGTGATAAACGGTTATATTTCACGAAAAAAATCGTTCTACGCATATGTTCGAATGTCAACGATAACAGAGTTATAGATTTTTTTTTGTTTCGGACTCTGTTGCCTCAAACTGGCTCTAAATTGAAAAGCACGTTACGTAAACCGATTATGTTGCTTTCATTTAGAAGATGAGAAAATTTAGTACAGGATATAGTAGTGGAACATCTGAAGGAGTGGATTAGTGAATGTTATTTTACATTTTGGAAGTTTTGTTTTCTTTCTTTATTAAAGAGATTTTCAGCCTAAGGCTGGTTCATCTCTAACATTTTGGAAGTGGAAAATTTTAAAGATAGTATTATTTTGTGCTCCCGTGGCCGAGTGGTTAGCGTCAAACCTAACATGCCGGGGGTTCGGGTTCGATTCCCGTTCTGGTCGGGGAAATTTTTCTTCAAAGAAATTTCCTCTGACTTGCACTGTGGTCACGCGTATTCTAGAGCTTGCCACTCAGAATGCATTCATGGCGTGTTATTTGGCATAGAAATCTCAACTAAGTACTAATGAAAATGACGCAAGTAATACTACGTTGAGACGGCGGAGTTCCTTTAGGAACGTTAGTGCCATATAAGAAGAAGAAGAAGATTATTTTTAATATCAAATCAAAGCGATCAAATTAAAGCTTTTTAACCACTCTACAATTTGTTCTTCGATTCTCAACTTCTTTATTCCGCCTGAAAATCCATTCCCAATTTCAAACAAAGATCAATTTCAAAAGCGCAATCATCGAATGGACTGACAACGCTTGTTATGATGTAACATATGGGAAATCAACCTTCCGAATTTTCCGACCTATCTTCAGAGTTTTCCGAAGATTTTCGATTTTTCTCTCCATAACATATACAGCCATTCCATGCTAAACCGATATAGTGGTTCTCAGATTTTCGTGAGAATTGGTAGTTTTGTTCCTTATCACAAAACATTAGACCCGTATTTTTTTTTATTAGGGTCACCATTTTCATTTTAAGGTTGTCCAAAAAATCAACTTTTTCCTCTTTTTTCCAAAAATGACTTTTTTCAAAAATTCTTTTGAACTAAAACATCGATTCAGATGATCGACATATCACATTAAAGCCAATCACCTGCAGAAAATTTGAATTCTGCTCTCGTTATTATTGATTGTATTCGTTTTTTTTATTGTTTTCATAGTCTCGGGACCAAAGGCGCTATATTTTTTTATATTTTTTTCTAGAAAGCGAAGGTTTTTTAACATAACATATGTCGAAACCATAGAGGCGTTTTTTTCGTTTTTGAGTTATGATTTTTCAAAATTAACCGACGGTCCGAAAAATCATTTTTTCACCATTTTTTCCACTACAAATTAAAGCCAATGAGCTAGTCTTGTTTTAAAAAATATTACACTCTGAATAAAAAAGGATTCTGTTTTCGTAATTATTGATTATATATGTTTTTTATAGCTTACATCGTTTCGGGACCATGGGCGCCATATTTTTTTTATATTTTTCCCTGAAAGCTGAGGTTTTTTTCACATAATATATCCAAATACCAGAGAGGTGTTATTTTTCCTTTTTAAGTTATGATTTTTCAAAGTTAACAAGTTTTCGATTTTCGTTCAATATTTCTATGCGACTAGACTGGATGTATGTGACTACAATCCAATTAATTGGCAAGTGTGTTATTTTTAAAAAAAGGCTAGGCTTTAATTTGATACGTCGTTCATCTGAATCGGTCCAGTAGTTCAAAAGAAATAAATTTTTGAAAAAAGTCATTTTTAAGAAAATAGGGAAAAATGATTCTTTGGACCACCGGTTAACTTTGAAAAACCATAACTCAAAAACGAAAAAAAAAGCTTACCTGGTTTCGAGATATGTTATTTGAAAAATCCTCAGCTTTCCAGAAAAAATATTTTAAAAAATTGTCCCGAGACCATGAAAACTATAAAAAACAAATACAATCAATAATAACGAAAACATAATTCAAATTTTCTGCAACTGTAGTATTTTTCAAAAAAAGACCAGCTAATTTAATATGTCGAACATCTAAATTGGTTCAGTGGTTCAAAAGTTATGCATTTTTGAAAAAAGTCATTTTTGACAAAAAAGCGAAAAAATGGATTTTTCGGGCCACCCTAAAATGGAAATGGTCACCCTAACAAAAAAATAAAAAAAAACTAATGGTCTAATAATTTGCGATAAAGTACAAAACTACCACTTTTGACGAAAATCTGAGAACCAGTATATCGGTTTGGCATAGAGTTGGTGTTATATATTTTTTTTTCAGAATTGAAAAAAAAACTTCTCAAAAACAATTAAATTCAATTTTTTGAATAATTTTTATTTCAGTGAAAATTAAAAAAAGGCGTTTCCAATGAAAATTTTAAGTTTTTCAAAAGGTCTTATTGTTCTTGAGTTGGACTGTTTTTAAATTAAGGAGAAAAAAAACTCTGGCCCCTTTTCAAAAAGAAGTTCAACTTTTTCTAGATTTCAAGTACAAAAAGTGGCTCAAAATGTCAAATACCTGTGCAAAATGTTAGCTCTATCGGACATGGTACAAGGGTTCCTTTCTGGAACCTTTTTTTTTTGGCAAAGGTGGCCTTATATGGAATAGTTCCGAATTGGCTTCTAAAGTAATTTCTCCTCCAAACCTCGCCCCAAACCACTTTTAAATCATTTTAATGTTTATTAGGCATCTTATACTTGATTTATCTATTAGGGTGGTCAATTGCACTGCTTTATAATCCGATAAGGGTACATCTCTGTTAGTCTGTATTTACTAAACCGTCTGTAGGTAAGTTGTGTCGTTCATATAATCGATATACACAACAGCCAGAATATTCTCCTGCCTCCTCTGAAGTACATGTTCTTGAATAACAAATTTATTTCTACCAAATTATAGAGGCCCAAACCCTATCCAAACTATATTCCAGAAGGTCATCAATATGAAAAGCTTAAAAGAACGTCGGAACTCTGCCATGATTCTATTATTGTTGACATCATATCACAACGAGTGGACTCAGAAGAAATATTAGGAAACCTAAATTTTTACGCACCGATTAGGCACCTGAGAAACCCTAACATTTTCTACATAGATTACCGAAGAACGCCAAATACAGGGAAACTTCGATATAACGTACCCTCGTTATAACGTACCCTCGATATAACGTCACTCGATATAACGTCACTCGATATAACATACACATTTCCAAAGAGTAAAGGAAAAAAAATTTCAATATTTTTTTTCTGATAGAACAATGAATTATTTGTATTGTGATGCTAAAACAAGTTTTGTACCTTCAATCAATCCCGAAATACAGCTGGTTTTGTGATTCCGGATTCTAAATGAATCAAGCATTAATCAACAGTACGAAGGGAAACATCATGAGAAAAGCTGGCTTCGTCTTCTGATTGAAGTTATTCATTAACTTGACTAAAACAGCAACACAATAATGTATTATAGACTACGTTTGTGAGTACTATATTATGCTTCGATATAACGTACAATTCGATACAACGTACAATTTTGAAAGTAAAATGTACGTTATATCGAAGTTTACCTGTATAGTTCTATTGATCGTATGATGAGCCTCTGTAACGAACACAGTGAAATAATTGATATAACCATGTCAAGGTCAATGCTCAAAGACTATTTGAATAGAATAAGATATAGTTAAATTTCACTCTAATATTTGGGCAGCATATTTAGTCTGCGCTGGTTTGACGAAATGAATAAATAAATAAATAAATAAATAAATAAACAATTTGTTGTTAAAATCGTCTTTTGAATTAAACGGATAAATAATACAGCCAGCTCTCTTTAGTTTTTTTTAGTTTTAAGTAGTATTAAGAATGTATTGGTCTACAATTTTGATTGACGACAATAAAATAATAATAAATAATAATAATAAAATCATGTCCGATTGAGCTGGCATTTTGCACAGACCGTTTTTGGGCCTATAGACAAAATGTACATAGTCGGTTTTTAGAATTTGACATGACCATTTTCGCGGTCATCATTGTGGAAATGATACAAACATATTCGATTTGAAATGTGATATGTTTAATATAGGGATCGCACCTACATGCGTTCAAGTGAGTGGGACGATGGCCGAACGAAATTAATATCTTTGATACCAATCTTACCAGTGTATTATTAAAAAAAAATCCGACATGAGTTTATAAAACTTGTTGCAATTCACTGTGACAAATTAGCCCAAGAGACTGAAAGTCTCAAAAATGAAGAACAACAACAATTGTTGTAATTCATACAAAGTTGACGTCAATTTGGCAGAGGAGTAATTACGTTAAAAGATGAGTAACATCTAATTGTATTGTTATAAAACACAGGTACATTGATTTCCATTGAAGGTTTCACGCCAGAGCTAGTTTTATATACGGAAACAGATATTGTACACCATTTTATCATTTGTCGATCATTTCGCATCCCTAGAAGTTCTAAAAAAAAGATAGTTCTGTTGTTACACAACAGAGCGTTCGGATGGACTATAATCACTCCATTCACCCACCGTGCCACACCCCAAATAAGGCCATTCACCCCCGCGGCAATTATTTATAGTTCCGTCCAACGGAACCAAAACACTGCGAAACCAAATCCGGAAAACGACATAAACTGTCATAATTGATTCTTGATTTGAAGCCGTCAAGGGAGGGAGTGACAACACCGAGCTCTGGTGGGGGGAGACAACAGCTTACATCTGTCACATTTCGCGCCCTCGAACTACCCTTCGTAAGGTTGGTCGTGTCGAATGTTGTGCCATTATCGTTCATTCAATTTGGCAACCTAATTTTCCATTTTCACATCAACTTGACTCTGTGATTTGATTACATCATTGTACCTTCGCTGGTTATTTTTCCTGTTGTCCCGAGTGAGAAAAATGAAATATGATTGAATTGAATTATGAAGTTTTTTCTTGGTTGAATAATAATGCGTAACAACGAGTCGGGCCCGAATTGGCATTGTAGGGCAGCTGAGCCGCCACCGGTGTTGGTTATTGATTTCCGATCAGAGACCAGCCCGAAAAATGTGGCAAAGGTCACAACAAAATTGCACTCTGAAATGAGTGTTCCCATTTTTTTGAGGCAGGTAGGGCTCTCCCCCGTGGATGTGTCCGTAACGAGCTTCAATCACGGTGATATATGTTGTATATTGATTTCATGTCAATAGTGATTGCCTTGGAGTGCATGTTCCTCCGCGGGAAAAAAACGAATGACGCGGGGCGGAGCACAACTGCAAATCGCTTTGCTCACTTGCAAAATTGGAATATGCATCGATCACACGCAATTGCTATGAACTTCGTGATGTGACGGAGCCGGGGGACCTTTTGTTTGTTGCAAAATGTTTTTTGAAAAACGTTGACATCCATCATTGTTCGATGGTTATCTTATAATGAAAATCGTTCTGCCCTTGGGAAGAACTTTTCCAATTCCCCAACCCGTCGCGTTTCGTGTATCATCATGTCGTGTAAAAATATAATTCAATTTCTCAACCGGCTAACCGGTGACGGAAAATCAAATCATTACACCATATAGCGCGGCAATCGTCAATTTTCAACTTTTCAAAAAGTCATTTAAATTGGGAACAAGGCCCCCGCCACCACAGCACCCAAAACGATTCGGCGGTGGCAAGACATTAATTTAGCGCCGGATGACTGCATGGCTTGTGACAAATGTCATCGGGGCATGCGAAAAAATATGACTTATGCGCTCCGCCAGGAAACCAAATCGAAACATGCTGCCGCCACCAAATAAACAAATGCTTCATTCCCTTTGTTCCGCGGGGCTTTTATCGGCGGTCGGGTTGAAGACACATTCCGTGCATTCCGGTACTTTAATCACCCATCACCCTGATCACCCAGAGGTGTCACCAGGTGTGGGGGGAGACCGAGGAAGTTGCGATGCTAACGAGAAATTTGACACCAGTGAAATGGTTCACGTGGAAACGTGTCACACGCCGCGCCCCAAGCGTCGGACAAAGTGTTACAAATTAATGTTCCCCAGTTCGTAGAAAGTGGTATTTTTCGAAGCGCCCAATTAGACGCTTGTTGATAAGCTGGGCGGGATCATTCGAATTGGGGTGCGTGAGAGAACGAGAGCAACGTTTCGCTCGGTTATCGATTCCCTACGATCATGGCTTGGGCAGAAAAACGTTATTTATCCTAATCCTCTTTACCGCGGGCAAAGACAGGTCTCCTTCCTTCACGCTTCCAGCAGCGCGCGATTGTTGTGTGCTCGTGTGTTGTGGCTCAGGTCCGCGGGAGAATCCCTGTTCCCAGTAATAGATCGAACCGAATGGTTTTGTCTATCGAACGGCGGATTACAATTATACGAGCTGTCAATGTCACGTGTGCTTGATTGGCTCCTGAGCCGAACGGGACGGCGAGTTTGGGAAATTGATGGGATAAAAAACGTAACTCAAGCGCGATGTTAGTAAAGGCTGGGTTTCATTGGAATCTACGGGGATGGTGAGCTGTAAGGGCAGAGGAGGATATACGGAGTATGAGCATTTGAGAGTTAGTTCGAATTCTAACTCCAAAGTATTCCTATCAGTGGGAATCAGGGCTCGGTAAAATCATATTCAACTGAGGATACGAAAATTACTCACACATATAAAATAGCGTGCATTGTTGTGTTCAGGAACACTGACAAATTTGTGAATTTTGTCGCTATAAACCCGTTTTTCTGTATGTTTTTTTTCAAAAAATTGAACTCGGAGACAAAATGAACTAAAATTTTGTTTAGAATTCCTCCCAAAATGCACGCTAGATAACACGCTATTCACTAATACTAATGCGAGGACCTTTTTTTACTATACCTGGTAACTGTATAAGTTCGTTGGTTGGAGTTCACGGTGGGTAAAAAATGTCCATTGATGGTGTAACTACTTTTTTGCATCAGGAATCAAGCTTTCGATTCGCTTTATATGGACGTTAAAAAACGATTGTGTACGCAGTTAACGAGATTCGTGTCAGGGGGTGTAGTAGTGTGGATTGATTTCATTAGTCACGTCAATTAGAATAACCATATGCTAGAGAAGTTCATCAATCATCCTCTCTCTTACACGCTAGTCAAAAAAAAAGTTGACGGCAAATGCCGAAGTAGTTCTAGTCGAAGCGAAGCCACTGAAAGAAGAGTCGATTTTAATTTTTCATCTTCGAAGATTTCGGGCCCTGGTTGGAATACACATTTTTACATATAATTCTAAGTTTTGGTGGAATAAAAATTATGTTAAGCAGTAAGGTATTCGAACATGACAAGGGGTAGAAAAAGTCGTTAAAATGCGAGGGTCAATAAAATCTGTGTTAGTTACGCCACGTCGGGAAGTAGGCTGGCGGCAATCGAAATAATCCTACATTACTACCTACATTATCTACATTATCCTACCACTGTGAATGGGTGATCTACTCTTAATCTATTCTAAAACTAGTAAACGTGTGAACGCTAAAAATGTTTGAAAATAAAAAAAAACGTCAAATGTCACTTTTTTCCTTGTCACTCTATTTTAGGAGTGGGCACCCTAATGAGTGAATAACAAAATACGGATCGTGTTTTTTTGGCTGGTGACCAATCTCTGCTGTTTTGAGCAAAAACGAAATCGGGGTTTTCGAAATAAAAAAAAATGTTGCCAATTGTCTTCGTTGAGATCTACTGTCGTCTCGAGGAGAAACATTTTTTTTTGTCAAAAACCGACTCTCTGGGACCGTTTTTTTGGAATACGAGGCAAAATGTAAGGATTAGATTGCCAATGAAAATCGTTGACTCGATTTTTCAATCGAGACTTCCTTCGAAATGTTGATTTGCACGATAAAATACCTTATGCAAAATATTAGCTCAATCAGACTTCATTTACTAGTGTCGCAAACATCAAAATTTAGAAAACCGAAAAATCACCTGTTCAAAATCCGCTCACACTCAAATTGCTTTAACATTTGATCCGTTGGGTAAAATCATTTGAAATTTTGCGTAAACATGGTTTAATGTGTATTCTTCACACTCTATCTCCAAAAGCAGCCTCTCCCTCTCCTGAAGGCTCACGACGGTCCGAAGATCTTCGGGCCGGATTTTGCATGATGCCACTACACGAAGGATTAGAGTAGTACAAGACGATTGATGTCGATTTTATGCCGAAAGATCTGAACCCCCTGAACATTTATACAAGACGAACGTTGGGTTAAACATATGGGATATAGTAGTGATTCGTGAAAAAAGAAAATATAACCGTTCTCATCTTCATTTATGTCGTTAATTCATGAGCGAAAGCTGTAGCAATATGCAATAAGCAATAAGTAGGTTTATTTATATCTATTTATGTTTTATTTATATCTATTTTCAGTTTGTGACGATCACTTGATGGATACAATCAAAGCTAAAAGTATGTGAAAAAAGGATCGATTTTATTCTTATTAATATCCTATTCAGCGTAGAAAGGTTGCTTTGAAATTTGTGAAGCCATCGTTCTCTCCATGGAGGCAGATTTGGTTGAAGCAATTTGAAGCTTAATTTTATTGTCTAATCAGAGAAAATCGCAAATAAAACGTTCAAATGAAAATTCTGGTTTCGAATTATTTCATTTTTATCAGCAGGAGTCGGAGTCGGTGCTAATAATTGTGGGGAGTCGGAGTCGGGAATTTTTTCTCCGACTCCACAGTCCTGCTTTGAGCTCATGAAATCGGGGTTTTCAAAAAAAAAAATTGATGCCAAATGTCTTAAAACTGCATGGAACGTCGAAGTTTAGTGTTATCCCGATTTTTTGTCATATTAAAATTCTCGAAGACTATTGACCAGGCGATACTCCGGAAGGTTCGTGCACTACCTTCACCGAATATGGAGAAGATGGAGACAACTGTGAACTTCGCGCTTACGGTAGAGAATCTTGTTGCCACAATCCACGCGTGCGAAGTCAGTGACTTCGTATACAACTTATCGCTAAGAATCGAATTGGTGGATAGGCTACCATCATCTCTAAAGATGGACTGGGCCATGATACTCTCGTGGGAAATCGAATGTAACACGAATCGATTCCAGTGCGTAATTGTCGTTGTACTCAGTACTCGCATCCTATAACACCAATACTGAGACGAGGAATGAACTGTAATGCAATCGTACACGGACCGATGAAAACGATAAGCACGCACTCGTGGATGATGGATCCGAGCTCACTTCAATGGAGCAAAGCCTGGCAGAAGAGTTAGGAATTCAAGGACCGTCAAAATCGTTGTGTTTGATGTGGACTGGTGAAATGCAAAAGCTTGCGCAGTCACGGCGGATCAACGTACAAATCTCTGGTGTAAGTAGCTCGAAGAAGTATGAGCTGGCCGGTGTGTACACGTTGTCCTCACTTCGAATTCGTCCACAGTCGCTACGACTTACGCAGCTCTGAGAAAAATTTACGCATTTGAAAGGATTACCACTCGAGTCCTACAGTAACGTCAGTCTCCGGATTCTTATCGGTTTAGATCACGCAACACATGGTAATGTCAACCGGCTGGATGGTCTTAGGAAACTGTAACAGTTCGGTTGAAAAGTTTATAAGATAACACTGTAAAACTATATTTTTGGCAAAATTCAATTATATTATTCAACATAATTGCCTTTGAGGGCGATACAGCGATTATAGCGATCTTGCAACTTTTCGATACCATCTTTATAGTACTTTTTCATTTTTTCCTCAAAATAGGCCTCAGTTTCGTTAATCACTTCGTCGTCGGTCTTAAATTTCTTGCCAGCGAGCATTCTCTTCAGGTCTGCTAACAGTAAATAGGCGCTGGGGACCAGATCAGGAGAATACGGTGGATGCGGAAGAAATTCGAAGCCCAATTCATGCAATTTTGCCATCGTTTTCATTGATTTATGATTTTTCCATTTTTTTCACAATAACAAAAGTTCCTTCCCTCTCAATGCTGTAACTCACGAACCAATCGACCGATTGCTGTCAAATTTTGACACGTATCCATTAAAAAATGAGGCATTGTGATTGTCAAGTAGATTTTAGTAAGAGGCGCCATCTAGACGCCAACCTTATGAACTGTTCAGCCGAACTATTACCGACAAGAATCAAGCAGAGCAATAGGTGAACTACCATAGCGTGCAGAGCTGCGAATGCAACCGAGCCCCAGGCGAGGACCTACATAAATTAGTGTGTTACCATCGAAATACGGAACAATTCAATGTTACCGTTGTAGAATTTTGTGCTTGTTTTTTTTTTGTAGAAAATTTGTTTTTTTGTCACTGGTCTACATGATGATTGTTGTGAAATGTAATTTTTTTTGCCAATGAAAATTGTACCCACTAACTCAAGCCCACCGTGCCGCAAAAACGGGGTAACGCTTGGGTGAATTATCAATCTCGCCTAGCTGTCACTGTCACTGCCTCTGACAGTAACCGGAAACAGGAAGGATGGGAGGAACAGAGAGAAAGGAGGAGAAGAGCGGAGAACGTGTGTTGAGGAATAAAAAAAAATTTGGAGAAGGTGAGCAGCTATAAAGCGAAAGTACGCGAAGAGTTGGAGAACGTATACTGGAGCGCATTTTCACCGGTACCATCTGACGACGCGAGTTCTGTCCACGATTAACGGAGCAGAACTGTGAGAGGAACACCATTGGGACATTCTTCTTGAAGAACAGCAGTTTCCGCCATTCGGGAGCACAATCGACCACGAAACGAGGCAGCATCATCCCGCTTCCTGGAGAAGTCGACTATCGCTGAGACCTACCAAAGAAGCGACTGTGGTGGCCATAACACGTAGCTGGAATTTAAACCTGCATTCCTGTTTCACCGAGAACAAGAGAAGGTATGATATCCCCCCTCTCCTTCCCAACCCCCAAAGACCATCGACGACGGAGCACATGGGCATTACTAACTCGAAAATAAAAATCGATTCAGTAAATTTAGTAAATTTATATTAAATTTCAATAAGACCGGTCCTTTCTACTCCGGTAGCGTTCAGTGGTCCGTCTTGATTACGCTAAGATCTGCACTGCCCATGATCGCATAGGAGACGTAATCACCAACACCATTAGTTTTGGGAAAACCCAATTTTGTTGTTTTTTCGCCTACAAGCGTACCCATTCTTCAGAATCCTTGCTCAGTATATATTGCTGAATTGGCAGCAATTCATTGGGCGCTGGAAAGCGTCGCCTCACGACCTGTTGAACACTATTACATTGTAACGGATAGTCTTAGCTCTGTCTGCCGTCCAGTGAGGCCGGAAAAGCACTCGCCGTACTTCCTTGAAAGAATACGAAAAATTTTGAGTGCTTTATCCAGACGCTGTTATGTCATTACCTTTGTGTGGGTCCCTTCTCATTGCTCAATTCCGGGTAATGAGAGGGCTGACTCATTAGCAAAGGTAGGTGCGATTGAAGGCAATATTTATCAGCGTCAAATCGCCTTCAATGAATTTTACTCTTTAGTCCGTAAAAATACCATCGCTAACTGGCAACGCAAATGGAACGAAGATGAATTGGGTCGGTGGCTTCACTCGATTATCCCTAAGGTTAGCCTCAAACCATGGTTCAAAAGTCTGGACTTGAGTCGGGACTTTATTCGCACCTTCTCCCGACTCATGTCCAATCACTGTTCGTTAGACGCGCTACTCTTTCGTTTCAATCTGGCCGGCAGCAATATCTGCGTTTGTGGCCGAGGTTACCACGACATCGAACACGTTGTTTGGTCGTGTGAGGTGTATCTTGTTGCCAGATCGAATTTAGAGAACTCCTTTCGGGCTAGAGGAAGGCAGCCCAATATGCCGGTGAGAGATGTGTTGGCTCGGTTAGACCTTGATTACATGTCCCAAATATATGTTTTCCTTAAATCTATCGATGTTCGTGTGTGATTATCCTTATATCCTTATACCCTCCATTTCTTTCTTTGTGAGTAATTGGTCCGCTTGCTATAAACAGGAGAATAAAATGTAAATTCACAACAGATGTACGAATAGATTTAAGAATTGAGTGTGTGTGATTATCAACATTGTAATAATTTCCTTATACCCCATCCTTTTCCTGAGAAAATGTCACCCTTTTAATCTCGAGTCCACCATGAGTAATCGGTTTCCCACATTACTAACCATAGATTTAAGAAAATTGTTCATATATATAGTTTTAAAAATATATTTAAGATTTCGGCTCCTTTAAACTTATGTAACTGAGCCTGTAAAAATAAACGAATTTATATAAAAAAAAAGCGTAACCATGCAAATTTCCAATGAAATAATCTGTCCAGTTGAAGGATATTATCGACAAAAAGAGAGCCTAAGAGATTGCGGATTAAAACATATGTTTTTCCATGCGGAAAACGCTTACGTCTATTCAATCGTTTTAATGAACATTTGTTCACATAGCTAGACGTTATCACCAGGTTGCCCTGTCTGTTGTGTTAGTATTTACATTTTCGATAAAAGTTAAAACGTCTCCGTCGGTAGTTTCAATTGTTATCGGATAAAATCAAGAAGGTTTGGGAGAAATTTAGTGAAATTGCTGGAAAAGGTACTTTGGATTTGTTGCGAGTCTAGAATAGTACTAGATATGATAAGAACAGCAGGTTCATGTTTTTCAATTAATTGAATCCGCAATTTTGGTAATTTGCAACATGATTTACCGATATCACTATGAGAAATTTGACACAATCGCATAAATATGGTGGAGTGACTATGAGTAGATGCTGAGTATGTGGAATAATTCGATGTCGAATCCGAGGAGTTATAATGCTAAGAACCAATATTATTTTTATTTTACTGGTGATCTGATTGATTCATTATCTAATTGAAGATTCGAATGCAGACATTTAGTTAGTTATAGCATTAAAAAAACACAATTGCTTCTCTTTGTTCATTGTTCAGTGCAGTTACGAAACATAGTAATTATATGAGCAGTGTTTCAATGGTTTCTTAGGAAACACTAAGTAATAAGACACTATCGTGATAGGCATGTTTGGACTCTACAAAGAATGTGATTCAAATGTAGATTTAGTTTATAGCACATAATGCTTATAATTGTTGATTTTCGAACGATGTATGAAAGCTGTATGGAACTACGTCTGTTATGTGGACAAACAGTGATTTTTCGGAAACATTTTTTTCAAAATTGCTCAAATGTTTTCGAACAAAAAATGTCTGTTTGCATGTTGAGCAAACGTATTACATTGCGTAGGATGCAAAATGGCGAAAAAGTCGCTTTTGTTCATTCTGTCGCTTACGTCTCCTATATAAACATGGGCAGCCCCAAGGGATATTACCCTGAGAAACGGTACAGGTGCGCTAGCTGGGCAAAGTACCGAGCAAAAAGATTTCAAGAGAAATCCCATTTTCGGCGCTTGTGCAATTCCGAGAGTCTAAGGTAGCAGTAAGTGGGGACATTCGTCGGAAGTTTCATCGGGTACTGATACGCCTCGATGATCAACACTGCTCGAACTTCTAAGGGGGGATGACGATCAAGCGACGGAGCCGACGATGTACTCTGTGGACTTCGTTCAGATAACAGACGGTACAATCAATGTGTGGCATTTCGCGTAAGTGAAATCCTTCAGACGTCGGATGTTTGTGAGTGACGATGGGTACCAACGAAACGAAGGGACGAAGGCATGCGCGTACATCGATCACGATGCAGCCAAGCGGATAATTCTTCCGCGGGATCATCTCTTTAAACACGAACGATTCCTTCATCATAACCATGAGACGGTAATAAATAAAATACTTCAAACGCTCGGCTTAAAGCAGCATATCGCCAGACCTGCAAATATTGTCAACAGTGCAAATTATTCTCGCCAATCCACAGCCCCCGCCAATGGGTGACCTTCATTCAGTTCGACTAGCCGCCTTTAGTCGCCCCTCCCACGTCACGCCTCACATGGGAGGGTGCGGTTGATGATCCGGACCGCCGAGCATAATTTTGAACGACTTCAAACTAGCAGACACCCGACGCGAGAATTTCTGGAGAGCATGTTTATAGAAATCGTCAACTCCCGTCCTCTGCCCAATATTCCGTTTGATGAAGACGACACCCAACCACTTCCTGTTGAGGTCAGTCAACGAAATGAGATCGTGGGTGCCTCTCGACAATAGCTGAAAAATAGCTGGAATCAGTCGCTGGTGTAAGCAGACATCTTCTGAAGATATTGGGTGCGAGACTACATGCTTACAATAACTCGTAGGACCAAGTCCAAGTCCTCCAAGTGGTTGAGTCGATCATAGTTGGTGATTTGATAACCACCGTGGATCCAAGGTTAGTTGGTTGGTTCTTTGTTTTTAAGAGGCTTTAAACTTTACAGTTCATCCGCCTCTAGGTGATCCAAGGTTAGCTTGAAATTGGTGGCTTAAAGGCCATGTGATTGCGACCTGTCCAGCTGCCGATGGTCAGGTAAGGTTGGTTACTGTACTGATTTCTGGTGGCATCTTCGAGCAACCAGCGGTGTCCTTAGCTCGACGTTGGCGTTGCGTTGCTTAGCGTTGAATTATAATTAATTTCAATCTATTGAAACCAACAACCTGTTTACCTAAAGGCTAGCTTCGATAAGATGACGAATGTATTCATCGCTCCATCCGCCACCGACTGGACCCAATAAATTGCGCACGCGTTTTTGGATACATCATCGGTTTAAGCATTTTAAAATGATCACATCGATTCTATCAACACACACAACAAGAAAGAACAAATGAGTATGGCCTTGATCAAATCAATGCCACTGTTGAGTAGCGCTTATACGCATACGCTCGAAAAGATGATAATAATTGGATGATTTGCAGCAATTACCAATCACACAGCCGGCGTCATTTTGTAATTGGACTGCCAAAAAAGTTGCATTCCACCTTGAATATTGCGATAGTGAAAATGAACTGGTATTATTTTAACCAGTTTTGTCCCTTTTTTCTCCCATTGTGCACTCACGGAACACCCGCCGGAAAGTAATCGAAAACGTAACTCTAACAAATTTTAATAACTCAAATCCCATACCATCGAGAGCGCACCCGAGGGGACGCATTTGAGTGAAGTCGCCGATTCAAATAAACAGTGACTTTCCCTTTGCCAACAACCGGCCAACATCATGGCTCTGCCTCCTGAGGGGTCGTCGCCTGTTAGGATGCTCGGAAAGTGCGCGCGCGCGCCCCCTGGAACCGTTTCATGTATCTAGGCTAAGGACGCGCAGCCCTTGCCATCATCTCACCCCGATAATCGTATTCATATGATGGTAAAATGAAAACTCAATTACGACAATCTGAAAAACGTTCCCCCTTTCGTGTGGCGGGGGAGAGGATACGAATGAAATCTCCTCCGTCGTTTGCAGTGCGCTGTCGCAGCGGTGGGTGGGAGTGGGTTGTAGATGAACTGTGACTGACTATTATTAAGTGTGGTCTGAAGAGGATAATTCACCCTCTTCACTTGACGGTGCGGGGACTGCGGAGCAAAATAAACAGACCAACAAAACGGGAGAGAGGGAGGCGGCGCTCTATCATCCACATCAACATCATCATCGTCATCATCAGTCCCGGAGCGAGCTAGGTGGTGTCTATGTGGAAACGGTTTCTAATGTGATTTTCCATGCGGATTTGTATTTTGTTGACGATGCGAAGGCTATAATTACTATCAATTTCGATTTAAATTATCTCCGGCCGGCCTATTCCAGATGACAGGAAATGAGTTTGATCAGCGCTGATTGGATTGCTGGGCGTCGAGCTCCGAATGTGAATGCAGGAGATCCCGTCCCGGAGAAACCTTCCATACCTGATGGTTGGCTGTTTATGTTATTCTTAATGAAATTGCGGTGTTGCGGTGATCGGTGATGTTGTACGTAGATTCCTTTCCCCGAAAGAAAAAAAATATTCCAAATCAAGAATGTTAACCCAACCGAATTCGAGAAAGCCGCATAACGCGCTCATTTATCGTTTTTCCACACATATAAATAACCAAACATTCGCTCGTTACGTTCCCGAAATGCGGGGACATATCGTATGTGAACCGTGTTAGCCGTTTTACGCTGCCACCATTAAACCGCCCCGAATTTACATATATCTGGTCGCTCTGCACGGAATACGGTGCCGTTTGGCAAGCCAAAAATCAATATCCAACAAATGAAGAGATGTACTCACCTGAACGCGAACCTCCGGCAGATTCACCTTCATCGCTAGCTCTTCCCGCGCGTACACATCCGGGTAGTGGGACTTCTCGAAAGCCCGCTCCAGCTCGTGCAGCTGGTAGGTGGTGAAGGTGGTTCGATTGCGCCGGTGCTTTTTCTTCGAGCAACCCTCCTCGCCTCCTAGAATGGGACGGAAATGTTTTACGGTTATTATTGATTCGTATCTTCAATGCCGTGCTGTCGACTGCCGGGCCCTCTTCATACACACGTTTATGATTGATTGGATAGTTAGTATATAATGATATAATACGATATGACATTGAACAACTATTCGGAAACAAAAAAACGTCTAAAAAGCCTAAAACGGCAGCTCCGACCCATGTGGCGAATATTGCGAAAAGATCTTGGCCCACATCCTTACAAGATCAAATTGACGCAAGAACTGAAGCCGCTTGACCACCAGAAGCGTAATATGTTCGTGGTTTGGGCTGAGCAACAACTTGAAAATGATCCGGATTTTCATCGAAAAATCATCTTTAGCGATGAGGCTCATTTCTGGCTGAATGGCTTCGTCAATAAGCAAAATATGCGATATTGGTCAGGCAGTAATCCACGAGTAACCTTGTGGAGCACGTATTCCATGAGTAACCATTGTATTCCAAAAAAAATACGGTTCGGTTTATGGTCCGGCGGCGTCATTGGGCCGTACTCCTCCATGATGATCAAGACCGGTACGTTACTGCGAATGGGGATCGCTACCGTTCAATGATAACCGAATATTTTTGGCTCAAATTGGATGATAGGACTTGGACAATATGTGGTTTCAACAGGACGGCGCCACAAGCCACACACCGAATTTAACAATCGATTTATTGAAAACCAAGTTTGGTGAGCACGTTATCTCACGAAATGGCCCAGTCAATTGGCCGCCTCGGCTGTGCGATTTGACGCCGTTAGACTATTTCCTGTGGGGCTACGTGAAGTCTATGGTCTATGCCAACAAGCCAGCGACGATTGATGAACTTCGTACGAATATCGAACTTGAAATTGCAGCAGTATCGGCCGATTTATGCTTGAAAACTGTTGAAAATTGGGTTCCGCGTCTGGACTTCTGCAAGCGTGTCCGTGGAGGTCATGCAAAAGAAATCAAGTTCCATACATAATGGCATCAAATGTACTTTCGCATGAATAAAGAATGTCATTGATATCCAAAACCGTTTTTTTTTATTAAAAAAAAACCCGATATAACGCCAAAACGGGTTATTTGATCGATATGTAGGTATTAGGCAAAATTATAGATTATAATATTGTGATTCTGGTAAAAGTTTTCGCAACCCCTCGTTGCTTCTCACCTATTATCCAACGAATTGCTTGTGGTGAGCCACTGTCGACTCTGTTTTGGTGAGCCACTGTCAGTTATACGAATGAGTGATCAGGAGAGAGATAAAAAAAAACAAAACCAATTGATAGAAGCGCTAGACAAGTATGAAAGATTGTAGATTTCAAGTTTCATTTCAAATTTCTAAAAAAATTAAGTGACTGTGATCGAATTAAAAATATTAAAAAACCCTGTACAGTTCACAAGGTCAGTTGACGCATAACTTAGAATTGTAATCGTGTTTCTTACTATTGAATTTAGTTGGCAGTGAATATTCAAATTACCAAATCGAAAGGACAAAAGAACGATTGTAAAACGAGAAAGGAATAGTAAACGTAAGGAATTCAAATTTAATTAGAAAGAACAATTTAATGTATTGACCCCCTTTTGGCAGGAATTTTTTAACTGTAATAATGAATATACTTTTAATCAATTGGAAAACATCATCTTCGTTGCAATCGCAACAAAAAGTACACAAACCCTTTTTTGTAAAAAAAAAAACTGCAAATAAGGTTTAACAATGCATTATTTCAAAAATAAAAATTTATTTCTATTAAAACGTTTTTTTTTTAATTCTCAAAAAATATATATGAAAATTGCTTACAATTAAGGATTATTCATATAATTGAAAAATATGCTTTTGAGAAAAAATAATTTTGAAATATTTTTACACTTGACTAGTTGACCCGGCAAACTTTATCCCGCCCAAAATTTATTTTTGTTATCAATACCTTCAAAAATTTACGTTTTCTTACTAAGCGCAAGTTCATGGGTCCAATCGCAGAACTGTTCATTGATTGATCTTCTAATCGACCCCGTTGAATTTAACTTTTCTATAAAATTCCTAGTACTCCTACCAAAACTAATCATTATAATATCAGATTATTTTCAGACGCAATTCTCGTTCATGATTTTTCAACCACTTGCAAATAACATGTTTCTCCGTTACATGGAATAAATGTTTGATACAGAAAATATGATAGAATAAAGACAACCTCCCCCCCCCCCCTTCCTCCCGTCATGGAAGCTTTTCTTGTCCCCTAAAATCTTCACATGCCAAATTTGGTTCCGTTTGATTGATCAGTTCTTCAGTTATGCAGAAATTTATGCTTCATTTGTATGGCCCTCCCTCAGAGAGACGGGAGGAGTGTCTATTCATCATACAAACGTTCCGTTTTCCCTAAAACCTTCGCATGCCAAAGTTGGCTCCATTTGCTTGAGAAGATTTCGAGTTAAGCAGAAATTTGTGTTTCATTTGTATAGCAGCCCCCCGTTAGAGAGAGGGGTGGAGTGTCTAACCACCTTAAAAATATTTATTGTACCCTAAAACTTCCATATGCCTAATTTGGATTCATTTGCTTGATAAATTCTCGAGTAATGCAGAAATTTGTGTTTCATTTGTATGGCAGACTCCCCTAAGAGAGGGGGTGGAGTATCTAACCACCATAGAATCATTTATAGCACCCTGAAATCTCCACATGCCAAATTTCGTTTCATTTGCTTGATTAATTCTCGAGTAATGTAGTAATTCGTGTTTCATTTGTATGGCAGACCACGGACCATAAACAACTCAACCCCCCCCCCCCCCTTTGAGAGGGGGATGGGGTGTCATATGCGCAATTTGGTTTAATTTGCTTGATCCATTCTCGAGTAAGGCAGAAATTTGTGTTTCATTTGTATGGCAGCCCTCCATTAAAGGGGAGGGTGGAGTTTCTATCCACCATAAAAACATTTATTGCATCCTAAAACTTTCATATGGCCTATTTGGTTCCATTTGCTTGAACAATTCTCGAGTAATGCAGATATTTGTGTTTCATTTGTATGGCAGCCCCCTTCGAGAGAGGGGTGGAGTGTCAATCCACCAGAGAAACATTTATTGCATCCCTCAATTTCATATACCCAATATCGGTTCTCGAGTAATGCAGAAATTTGAGTTTCATTTGTATGGCAGCCCCCCTTAGAGAGGGGAAGGGGTCTCAAACTATCTGAAAACCTTCCCCGGCCCCAAAAAGCCCTACATACCAATATTCATGTCGATCGGTTCAGTAGTTTCCGAGTCCATAAGAATCAGACAGACAGATAGAAATCCATTTTTATATACAGAAGAACCCCGATTATCCACGAAATAGTCGGGCCAGGTCATCACGTATAACGAAAATCGCGGATAACACAACGAAAAACAACGAAACAACGAAAAATGAGGACAAACACGGAAAAAAGATATTTTAGCATGAAAACTATGTTTCATCAATACAGGAATTATTGAAGTATTAATCTGTAAGGTCGTGTACATCAGTGATCAGATAATGTGAAAGCCACGACCAAAACAAAAAAAAACAAAAAAAAGTAAGACTCTACTACTCATTGACAAATTTCGGAAAGGTTTATAGAATTACTAGGGAACTCACTTTCGCAGATAATCCGCACCGCACCGGATAATCGAGGTTCTACTGTATATAGATTGTTTTCTATGGAACGAATGTGCAAACTAGAAAGCAGCATACAAAGCGTCGAAATTGCCACGGAATATCAACAGAAACCCAATTTGACCACAGCACAAAATGGAAACCAATTCTACGCTATCAGATTCGAATAAAATCCGGATTCTTGTGACAGCATAAATCATAGCATTCCTACTCTTCGAAGTTTGATTACTCACCTTCATCATCACTTCCGGAGCCCATTTTCTCGCCCTGCTCACTTGGCGTCGTCTGGTTCAGCTCTTCACTGGAGGCATAGCTGATACCGGCATCTTCGGCTAGTTTGTCCGGACCTTCCTGACCACCGGCGGGATTCGCCGCGAGTCTATAATCATCGGGCCTATGTTCGGCGGGCACTGAACCATGCACGATGCTTCCCGCGGCAAGCTGCTGCTGCTGCTGCTGATGGTGAGGGGGAGCTTGCTGCTGGAGTGGATGCTGTGATTGAACGTTAAGTTGTTGCTGCTGCTGCTGTTGCTGTTGTTGTTGCTGCTGATGGTGATGAAGGGCTGCCTGATGGAGCTGTTGCTGTTGATGCTGTTGTTGTTGCTGCTGAAGCTGTTGGTGATGCTGCTGGAGCTGCTGTTCCGCATCGTATGCCGCTTGCCGCGCTCGTAAATCATCGAAATTTTTCATATAATCGAAACTATTAGCCTTAATTGATTTATCGGCTGAGTCATGCAGCTTGCTGTATTTGTTAATGGAGCCCTCAACCTGATTGCTATCCGCACCACCACTGCCAGCCCCGCAGCTTCCACCGTCCAGCAGATGATCATCGTTGTCCGAGTATTTGCGTTTGAGGGCACCCGTCGTCGTCACCCCGGTCGGAGACGATAGATCATCCTCGTAGTCGTTCAAGGTGCTATTGCCATCCTCACTGCCGGGATCCCCACCTGCACTGTACTTGTTGTTTCCGTAGCCCATCGCGGTCCGGTAGTTTCGATCAGCGAAGTATTTGTTATTTTCCTTAAGCGACTTCATGTACTCGAGTTCAGCGTGGGATGGAAGCGCATTCGGGTGCTGGGGATGCAGCGCCGGATGATGGGGTTGGTGATGTCCCGTAAGACCCGTCGGATCCAGCGAGGAAGCGAAATCCAAGCTCTTCATGTGGTTCTGGTAGTTTGCGAGCTGCTGGAACTTGTCCGGCGAAGGACTGCCCATATATTGATTGGCCAGCGGGGAAGATTTGGCAAGCATTTGCTGCTGATCGCAGACCTTGATGTGGCCCAGTGGAGAAGCGCTCAGATCGGTCGCGTCGCTAGAATCGCCTAGGATCATCGGAGGAAGAAAAAAAAGAAAAAAAAATCAATAACTATTATAAGCGCTGAGTTAACCATTTAAAGTCCTAAAAAACACTTCTCTACTCTAGGTTACTCAGAAAATCAATGCCACATCTGTTGATACCATTTTTCCTCGTTTCAACGAGCGTTTTTATGAAAGACCGAACAAATTTGTTGACATGCGCTCGCACAGCTCATTATGCCATAGAATTTCGACCCGATGAGGTTACGTTTCATGAGCCGATGAATTCGAGCCGGCGATTATTATCAGCGACGTGGATGAATTAATTAACGAATGAATTCCACCTGAGGCCAACCCGCGGTGGGGAGCAAAAAAAAATTATCAGTCCGCGTAAATCTTGACCGATATGCACATTATTATGACGATTATGATAATTTCGTGCTCGTAATTAAAAGATTAATTGGTGACCAGGGAGAGGAGGTTTTCCCTTGACCGCCGTCGAATTCCTGCCCGTTACCAGCCAATCCACGGGTGATTGTTTTCATTCGAAATGATATTTCTTTTTTGGACCGGGCGGAGGGGGCGTAGGGCTGAATAATCACGACCAACGAATTATAATTTTTATTATTTATTATGTGTGAAGTGATGGTAGTTTCACGAGCGAAACAAATTGAAACGATTTTCTTCGGCTGCTCGCTCATTTCCATCTGTTTCACTTGGGCAGCTCATTAAATCGGTGCTATTCGTGCTCGGATTGATTATTTTGTGACCGAAGACAACAACAGTGAATAAAGTTTGGGCAACTGCGAGGAGTGGATATCCAAATTGGAGCTATTACTATAATTGAATTACTTGAAGCTGGCTCGTTGTTCGGTTAGGAAAGTACCGAACCCAAGGCTTTTCCCCCGTTCGCAGAAATAAAGAGCAATTATTGTTTCACGGGCTTGACTTGCTAATTATGTGAAGCGTGTTCTATAATTTTCCCCACACGAACGCCGCCTTCCATTCGACCCGAGGAAATCGTAGAATTTCCTCATCTTCGAAATGCAACTGCGTACGCCACTTACGGTCGTCTTCTGACGGCTAGAGTGGGTGTGTGGGGCAGGGGAGACGTCTCCACAAACCCACCCCAGAAACAAAGTAGAACTCGTGTGTTACAAAACATATAATAAACCTCAAATTAGTCATAATTTGCATTTCTCGCTACTTTTCGCTAACCGCTATCGCGTGCCCCGGGTTCACTCTCGGTGGCGTCTGGCGGACCTAATCGGGGCCAAATAGCGGAGGTAGCCGGCAAGAAGTGCGCCTTCTGCGCCCAGCCCAGCAGTGGCGGCAAACAGGACGAATATAAAGGAGCGTTTTTTGTGATTAAAAACTTTCGCTTCCATTCGGGCGTGCAATTTTTGGAGGTTATTTATTAGCGTGAAAATGCTCTAATGTGGGGCCGTTTGTTGAGCTGCTAGACGAATAAATGGGGTGAGGCTGGGAAGTTTTTGACAAATTAATTACCTGCCGTTTTGACTTGTGTTTTTTGGAATAGTAATAGGGTGAGTGGTTTGTACTGTAATCAAAACACACTTCGGAACGAATGCAGCCAGCTTCGGATTGGGAAAGTTCTAGTTTAGTTGCTTGGTGGCAGAGGTTGAATATAGCCATAACCGTTCCCAGAGGTGGATTGCGATCGAGGCGTATGTTCTTTGCATAATAATTGTGTTTCAGTAGATTAGAAAGCAGAAAATATTTGTTGAATCGAATTTTTAATAACACTGATTACGCCTGAATAAATTAGATGACGAGATATGGCTAAATTGTCTCTAAATTATTGAGAAATTACGCGCTAACTCGTCTCAGGGTTGGCAGCATTTCTTCAGAACTGTTTCAAACTTCCTGAGTGAGGAGATGTTAGCGAACTAAGCATCTTTGCATACAACATTTTTCAATAAATTAGTCTAGACTCTCTGCTGCAAAGGACGAAACCTTGTTTGCTTTGTTTATAGATCGGTATATAATCATATCGATGTATAAAAAAGCAAACCAAAAATCCTACACTTATTACACGCTCTCGGTCAGACACCTCGACAAAACCTTTAGACCTGAGGAGGGTTTCCATACCTTTTTTCTCGGCTAGCTCGAGCATGAAATTCAGATATCCCGAAGAACTTTTTCTTGTCTCTCCTCTCTTTTATTATCTTGTCACACGATACCATACCATTAATGTAGATCAATTAATGATGTGGGACCGCGCGATCCCAATCATATCCGCCCATAACTTATATCTACATATTCTGGGTAGACTCTTGATTGTTTCCCTGTCTATTACTGATTATTTTCCACATTATAGGGCAGAAAACCGGTTTTCGAAAAAAAAATTTTGATTCCAAATGTCTTAAAATTACATGAAACGTCGATATCTAGTGTCATCTTAAGAAAAAAATTTGACAAAAATCGCCACTCTGGGACTTCGGGATACGAAATGGTTTTGGGTGCCAATAAAAATAGTTATCTGGATTTTTCATTCGGAACTTGCACTTTTTGATAAATTGGTTGCAGAAATAAATCAGGCTTTCACAAAAAATGCATTCTAGAACCAAAAATTCGATTCTCTCGAAACAGTCACTCCGGAAATGACTGATTTTTTTTCATGACGGTCAAGTGTATTGCCTATTGCTATTTTTTCCGTATATAACAAAGTGTATAAAAAAAGTCTTGCAAAAATTTTCTTCATCCTAACAAAAACTCTTTCTTTTTATTCAACCCAAAGTTTGTCGTGCTTCAAATGTTATTTCGATAAACGATTGAACATTTCTTAAATATTAATGTTTTGTAGTAACAACTTACACGACTCATCGATGAATGCACGATTCCAGGTTTTTTTTTCCTATGTACCGATTAGAGAGTTGGGGATTTTCCAGATACTTGTGCAAAAGCAATTCCAATTTTCGAAAAACTGACAGCGATAAAAATACAGTTTAAACAATACACTCTAAACTAGTTCGACCCAAATTTCCAAGAGGAAATATCCGATGGGTAATGTTCTACAGCGTTTTTTCCGTTGATGTGGGACACGATTTACCTTGAAAATGACTACAAATTTTTCAACAAAACCTTGCATATCTGACCAAAGTCGGACAATCCGAAGCATCAAAAAAGGGTTTGAATTCCACGCAAAAAATGGATTACTTTTTCCCCAAACCTAATATCCAATATCTATGTCCAACGTCTATAAGACCAACCTGAAATTATTTCGTTGCAACACAAACAGTCAGAATTTGAACAAGATTCATTCATACATTGTAGAATGTTTAGAATAAAGAATATTTAACGTCAATTTTGTTCAAAAAAATAGTTTGTTTATTCATTGTGCTTAAATATGATAATTTCAGCTGTCCAGATTCTATAAGACAGCAGTCTCCACCAAAATTTCTGTTTAAAAAATAATGTTCCTTCTTCCATAATCATGCCAATACCCGTTGAAACCATCAGGACCATCCAAATTGAACTTTTTTTCGTCACTGAAGATAACCTAGCGAAGTTAAAAGTAAAAGAAAAAATTGAGGAACTTTTCGTTATGGTAAATAGCAAAATGTATTCTTTCGAAAACGATTGATTTATTTGAATAGGCGATTTTGAAGTATTCGAAGCTGTTCTAGTTATTTCCCGCTTATCCTGGTCAGAGAGCTTCGATTTACGTGGAGCTTTCTTATTTTTACCGTATCCTTGAGGACAAATAATTGAGAACTACCTGATGGGATCGTCCAATCCGACGAGCAATTTCTCTAATTACAACATTTTCTTGGTGAAATGCATCGATTTGTCATTTTCTCTATCCGTGAGCACCTTTCCCTTCGGTATTTTCCAGATTTATTAATCAAACTAACTAAAACCAACGGAAAACGTAACTGGTCTTGTGGAAACTTGACACTTGAAAAATACAAAAACATTTGTTTACGCTCAACGCTTGCACACACACATATGAAAATCATGCAGTGTATGATAGTTACCAATACAAATACACTAGAATATAAATTGAAGTTTGTTTACAATGACACAAAGCAGCAAGATCATACCCTGATCTTATAGAGGTTGGACAGAGTGTATCCTGAAAACGGTTAGTCTTAGGCTAAAGTTTTATTTGTTTCAGTCTCCAATTTAAGTTCTATTTAATTGGCTTCGATCAGACAAGTTGTTTTCGAATTACGATTTTTCTGAAGAAAAAGATTCCACATTCAGTAATTTCATGGAAAAAGACAGACCAAAATCCATTCCTCCGATTTTTTCTGTCCTATATTGTCTCATGAATGATTTCGTGTTTCCGATTGGTTGGCGAGAAAAAAAATGGCAAGTAACGAAAGGAAATAGCGCGCATTATGAACGATTGTAAAATCGGCTTTAATATTGAAGTATAGAAAAAAAATTGGTTCAATGACAAAAATGATCGAAAATTTACAAAATAAAAGATTTTTCAGACCAAGTTAACTCATGATCAGAGTTGCCAACTATAATTTCAAAACAATCTGGGAGAATGAAAACAAAAATCCGGATAAATAAGGATAGCTCATATTGGGTTGTCCGAAAATTTAATGGGAAAACAAAAACATCATTTTCAATCAAAGCATTATAATTTAATTTTATATCCATAGTTCTGTTACGCAATATTTCACCATCTTTCACACAGTTTAAATATTCTATCCTCCCAGAACATGTTTGTTTCCTCGTCGAAGACTGCTGGGAGCCATGCATATAAGAAACAGGTTGCTTGGTAGTAGCTCATAAGGCAGAATCCATTCCAAATCTCACCAGAAACAGAGTATATCTTCCTTCGGACGAAGACCGGATATGTAAAAGAATTAATAAGCCTGGTATAAATCCTCGCATAAGCGGAAATGCTAGTGTTTCAACTGACTTTCTGATCGTTTCTATTTTTTCCGAAAAACTTACAGTATCACTACAGTGCAGAATTGCAGAGAAATCAATATTCAAATTTTCAATGAATTCAAATGAATGAATCTTTACTCGACAAATCAGGAAAATAAATGAGCAGTGGAAGACTTGTTGAATTTTTCCTAATTTTTATGATATTTAGTACTGCTATAGATATATTTACAATAGTCCCATCATTAACGTTGATTCTACTTTGAATCAGATGAACAAATTATATATGAAACTAGCTGACCCGGCAAACTTCGTCCCACCCAAAATTTGTTTTTTGTTATCAATACCTCCAAACATTCATGTTTTTTACTAAGCGCAAGTTCATGGGTCAAATCGCAGAACTGTTGATTGATTATTCTTCTAATCGACCCTGTTGAATTTACCTTTTACTATAAAATTCCTAGTACTTCTACCAAAACTCATCATTATAATATTACATTATTTTCTGACACAATTATCGTTCAAGATTCTTCAACCACTTAACAACCACTTGTTATGTTAAGTGTTAATGTTTCTCCGTTACATGGAATAAATGTTTGATACAGAAAATATGATAGTATAAAGACGCCCTAAATCATACAATTCCTTCCTCGAGTTTTGCTCTTATCAACATATTCGGCAATCCATTTTTATAGAAGAAGATAAAGATATTTCGTTAGCGCAAACATCAAATGGACTAACAACGCTTGTCACTATGTAATTGTAGAACATATGGGAATTTAATTTTCCGAATTTTCCGTTTTTCCTTCAGACTTTTCCAAAAATTTTCAATTGTCATGTTTGATTGGAATATTTTCGGTTGGAATATGTGTAACATTTTTGTGGGACCACCTCTTCACTCCAGAGGAGAGAGGGGTGTCATACCATCATAGAAACATTTCTCATACCCAAAAACCCTCACATCCCAAATTGTGCTTGATTAGTTCTCGAGCTATGTAGAAGTTTGTATTTCATTGGTATGGCAGCCCTCCTTAGAGAGGAGGGAGGAGTGTATTCATCATAGAAACGTTTCGTGCCCCCTAAAACCTGCACATGCCAAATTTGGCTCCATTTTCTTGATTAATCCTCGAGTTATGCAGAAATTTGTGTTTCATTTGTATGGCAGACCTTACCCCTTCTTAGAGAGGTGGGAGGAGTGTTGAGCCACCTTAGAAATGTTTCTTGCCCCCTAGAACCTCCACATGCCAAATTTGGTTCAGTTTGCTTGATTAGTTTTTGAATTATGCAGAAATCTATGCTTCATTTGTATGGCAGAGAGAGGGGAAGAGTGTCTATTCACTATAGAAACGTTTCGTGTACCCTAAAACCTCCGCATTGCCAAATTTGGCTCCATTTACTTGATTAGTTTTCGAGTTATACAGAAATTAGTCTTTCATTTGTATGACAGTTCCCCCTTAGAAAGGCGGGTGGAGTGTCTAACTACTGTGAAAACATTTATTTCCCCCTAAAACCACCATATGCCTTATTTGGTTTCATTTGCTTCATTAATTCTCGAGTAATGCAGAAATTTGTGTTTCATTTGTATGGCAGCCCCCCTTAGAGAGGGGGGAAGAGTGTCTTACCACCATAGAAATATTTATTGCACCCTAAAACCTCCACATTGCAAATTTGGTTTCATTTTCTTGATTAATTCTCGAGTAATGCAGAAATTTGTGTTTCATTTGTATGACAGCCCCCCCTTAGAGAGGGGGGAGGAGTGTATAATCACCATAAAAACATTTATTGCACCTTAGAATCTCCATATGCCTAATTTGGTTTTATTTGCTTGATTAATTCTCGACAAATGCAGAAATTTGTATTTCATTTGTATGGCAACCCCCCTTAGAGAAGGGGGAGGGGTCTTAAACTATCACGAAAACCTTCCCCGGTCCCAAAAACCCCTACATACCAATTTTTATGTCAATCGGTTCAGTAGTTTTCGAGTCCATAAGAATCAGACAGACAGACAGACAGAAATCAATTTTTATGTATATAGATCTTTTTATATTGACTGTGGATTCAAAATTTTTCTCTTGAGTAATTTTGGAAAACCACGAAACAATTGAGGGTAGAGATTAAGTTAAGTTAAGTATAGATTTGCGTCTAGAAAATTTACCCTAATGTATGATATATGCAAGTGCGAACCGGAGAACTATCATGAAAGAAAACTTTGGCATGGAAACCAGTATATTTATAACGAATAATGTAAAGAGTACAAAATCAGGAAAAATCAGGATCATTTCAGAAAAATCAGGACAAATTGAGTGTTCGTCAGGATATGAGGAAGCGTTCTAAAAAGTCTGGGAAATCCTGAAAAATCTGGCATCTCTGCTCATGATTCTATATGCTAAGGGTGAAATAGGAGTCTAATCGGTCGGAATATTTTTTGAAAGGAATAAATATCGAAGGTTCATTCTTCGCCGATTGCCCGAAGTAACCAGACGAAGGAAAGTCGCGTCCAAGTTCCGTTATCGGTTACCGCGTGATTGTTGTTTTTTTGCCGCTGAAGAGTTCATTTCACTATCTGGATAGTGAGTGAAGTGCCCTGCCTGCAAGTGGATAAAGGCTTTCATCCTCGGAAAGCCAAGCATTGGTTTTTGTTTTGTCGCTGCTTCGCCGACATTGGAGATTTCGCCGAGTCATCGTGCCAACAGTGACAGTGCGGGTAAGCTTTCACCGACGACTGTGTGTAGTGGTGTCGTAGGCACATTCCCACCACCAACGAGCTTTCAGCACGCTCCCGTTCATCTGCACTGGAGTGCGTTCATAGGTGAATAAGATTGAATATACTGAGAGAAAATATTTAATAATTATAAGTTTTTTTTTTTTTTTGTTTTTGTGAATTATTTTATTGTGAAATATTGTTTAAAAAAATACTTAGAATATAAGTGAAAATTTAAAATGGCAGAGAGTGGGGGACCTTCGGATATGGAGGTCTCTGACTCTAGTTCCCTCCTAACGGATAAAAAAAAGTCACTCAAACGTGTTCCAAATACGGAAGATACTTCTTCTGGGGACGAGTCAGCTAACCCTACCAAGCCTCCCTCCAAAAAACTAGCAAATCTCCCATCTGCCCTTAACGATCCCACTCTACCTTCAACCTCGTCTTCTCCCTCTGTTCTTCCCGCTCCTTCTCAACCTTCGCCTTCCCACTCTCAATCCCCGTCCTCGCCTTCCCCCCCTGTTATTCCCACTCCCCGTGTAAAGGTCTATCCAGAAGATGCGCCCGGAACTGGTCCCTGGGTTGTTTTCTTCAGGCCTAAGCCAAATGGAAAGGCGTTGAGAGTCATGCAGATCGCGAAAGATCTGGCAAGGTATACCTCCGTTTCGGAAATTTCGAAGGTTAGACCAAACAAATTGCGAGTTGTCGTGAATGATCGAAAAGATGCAAACAAGATTGTTGTCGATCAGCATTTTACAATTGAGTATCGGGTCTACATACCCTCTCACATAGTCGAAATTGAGGGTGTGATAACCGAAACGGGCTTGACGTGCGAATACATTACGAGTGAAGGTACCGGCCGTTTTAAAAAACTGCCCTCGACGACTGTTAAGATCTTGGGTTGCCGCCAGCTCGGAACAGTCTCCCATGAAGGAGAAGAAAAGAAATTTACGCCGTCCAACTCGTTTCGAGTCACCTTCGCTGGTTCAGCTCTCCCTGACTACGTGATGGTAGATAAATTGAGGTTAGCCGTGCGACTTTTTATTCCAAAGCCAATGACTTGTCTAAAGTGCAAGTCAGTTGGTCACACGGCTGCTTATTGTGCCAATAAAGAACGATGTGCCACTTGCGGAGAACAACATGAGGGGAAATCCTGCAGTGCGACTGAGCATAAGTGTCCATATTGCGGGGGATCCCCACACGTGCTCTCAGCTTGTGAAACATACAAGGCTCGCTGGGAGAAACAGAAGCGCTCTTTGAGGGAACGCTCTAAACGCACTTTCGCAGAAATTTTGAAGGGCGCTTCTCCACTGGCTCAAGAACAACAACCAATCAATACACACAATGTCTTCGCTACGTTGCCAGTTGACGAAATGGAAGCGGATACAGCTAACGGGGGCACGCCGTTTATTTCTCAAGGGAATCCCCGGCGCAAAAATGTGACCACTCCCAAAGTTCAAGGACAAGTCCCTCCGGTGATACCCCCTGTTAGCTTGCCCAAAAAATCGAGTGCAGCGGATAAGCAAAATCAGGTCCCTCCTGGCCTCCGTGGTAATAGTTCACCTTCGAACGACCCAGCACTCGAGGGGACATCAAAAACCCCAACTGTCCCTGTTTTTCCGTCAAGTTCAACTTCCCAATCGGGATTTATAAAGTTGTCTGACCTTGTGGATCAAATCTTCACGTGTTTTAATGATTCCGACTCCATCTGAACCATTGTCACCGCAATGCTTCCAGTACTAAAGACAATTTTGCAGCAATTGATGCAAACATGGCCCCTCCTTGCAATGATTATCTCTCTTGATGTCTAATTTAAATAGAGAGGTCGGAGATATCACTGTTTTACAGTGGAATTGTCGTAGTCTTATCCCTAAATTGGATACATTCAAATTTCTAATTCATAAACTCAATTGTGATGTTTTTGCTCTATCCGAAACCTGGCTCTCTTCTCAAAATGATCTCTTTTTCCACGATTTTAATATAATACGCTTGGACCGTGATGACAGATACGGAGGGGTACTATTGGGGATCAATAAGTGTCACTCATTTTTTAGAATTGACCTTCCACCTACTGGAGGGATCGAAGCTGTTGCTTGTCATGCAAACATCAGAGGCAAAGACCTCTGTATAGTCAGCTTGTATTGGCCTTCGAGAGCTGCGGTTAGCCGCAAGCAACTTGTTGACATGTGCTCACTCCTTCCTGAGCCACGATTAATCTTGGGAGACTTCAACTCTCACGGAACTGCCTGGGGGGAACAGTACGACGACAATCGTTCATCGTTGATATATGACCTTTGTAACAGCTTCAATATGACCGTTTTGAACACTGGGGAAACAACACGTGTACCTAAACCTCCTGCTAAACCAAGTGCTCTTGACCTCTCGCTTTGCTCGAATTCACTATCGTTAGATTGCAAGTGGAATGTAATCCAGGATCCCAACGGTAGTGACCACTTGCCAATCAAAATTTCTATCACCAATGGGTTGAATTCTTCTGAATCAATAAACATGGCATACGACCTCACAAGACACATTGACTGGAAAAAATATGCGGACGCGATTGCTCTAGCCATCAATTCCAGAGATGGTTTGCCTCCATTGGAGGAGTATAACTTCATTTCTCGTTTGATATATGACAGCGCGGTTCGCGCTCAAACGAAACCCATCCCAGGTTCCACTATTCGTCGAAGGCCTCCCAATCCATGGTGGGATGGCCAGTGTTCCAAGCTTTATGGAGATAAATCGAATGCATTTAAAGCTTTTCGGAAACGTGGAACCCCTGAAAATTTTCAGAAGTATTTGGACCTTGAAAATCAATTTAAAAACTTGATCAAAGGGAAAAAACGTGCTTATTGGCGAAATTTCGTGGGAGGTTTGTCACGAGAAACGTCAATGAAAAAATTATGGAAAGTGGCTCGAAACATGAGAAATCGCTCTTCATCCAATGAAAGCGAGGAATATTCACATCGATGGATTTTTAATTTTGCACGAAAGGTTTGTCCCGATTCCGCTCCAGTGCAAAGAATTATTCGAGATATACCACAAGATAGGTGCGATCTTGATTCCGAGTTTTCGATGGTAGAATTCTCTCTTGCTCTCCTTTCATGTAACAATTCTGCTCCGGGATCGGATAGAATTAAGTTCAACTTGCTGAAAAATCTCCCTGATGTGGCGAAACATCGCTTGTTGAACTTATTCAATCGGTTTCTGGAGCATAATATTGTTCCAGATGATTGGAGACAAGTACGAGTTATAGCTATTCAAAAACCCGGAAAACCCGCGTCCGACTTCAATTCGTACCGCCCAATAGCAATGCTGTCTTGTATACGGAAATTGTTGGAGAAAATTATCTTGTTTCGCCTTGATCGATGGGTTGAAACGAATGGCCTACTCTCAGATACACAATATGGGTTCCGCAGGGGCAAGGGGACGAATGATTGTCTTGCGTTGCTTTCTTCAGAAATTCAAATGGCTTACGCCGAAAAAAAACAAATGGCTTCAGTATTCTTGGACATAAAGGGGGCCTTTGATTCTGTTTCAATAGAGGTTTTGTCAGACAAATTACAATCTCGGGGTCTGCCGCCTCTATTGAATAATATGTTATATAACTTGCTTTGTGAGAAACATTTGAACTTTTCTCACGGAGATTCGGCAGTAAGTCGGGTCTCTTACATGGGACTCCCCCAGGGCTCATGTTTAAGCCCCCTTTTGTACAACTTCTACGTAAGCGACATTGACAATTGCCTTACACAAAATTGCAGCCTAAGACAACTTGCAGATGATGGAGTGGTGTCTGTCGTAGGATCAAACGAATCCGACCTGCAAGAATCCTTACAAGATACTTTGAACAATTTTTCAACCTGGGCCATTGGGCTAGGGATCGAATTCTCCACGGAGAAAACAGAGATGGTGGTTTTTTCTAGGAAGCATAAACCAGCAAAACCAAAGCTTCAACTTTTGGGTAAACCGATCACTCATGCTATGTCATTCAAGTATCTTGGGGTCTGGTTCGACTCTAAATGTACTTGGGGGGCCCATATTAGGTATCTGAGTAAAAAATGTCAACAAAGAATAAACTTTCTCCGTACAATTACCGGCACCTGGTGGGGAGCCCATCCCGAAGATCTTATAATGTTGTATCGAACAACTATTCTCTCAGTGATGGAGTATGGCAGTTTCTGTTTTCAATCAGCTGCCAAAACACACCTCATTAAACTCGAGCGAATTCAGTATCTTTGTCTCCGTATCGCGTTGGGATGTATGCCCTCAACGCATACCATGAGTCTCGAGGTTTTGGCAGGCCTACTCCCACTAAAAGATCGCTTCAATTTATTATCTCTTCGGTTCCTCATCCGGTGTAAGGTTATGAACCCATTGGTGATCGGAAATTTTGAGCAGCTGATCGAGCTAAATTTTCATTCTGGATTCATGAGCTCATATCATGAATTCGTCTCCATGCAGGTTGATCCTTCTTCGTATATTCCCAACCGTGTTTGTTTTCCTGACTACATCAATTCCTCTGTGCATTTTGATCTGTCCATGAAGCAGGATATCCATGGAACATCAGATTATCTTCGATCGAGGATCGTTCCAACGATCTTCGATGCAAAGTATGGGGATATCAATTGTGATAATATGTACTTTACTGATGGGTCCTCTATGAATGAGTCCACAGGATTTGGAGTGTTCAACGAATTTTTTAGCACCTCACACAGTCTTCAGAATCCATGCTCAGTGTATATTGCTGAATTGGCAGCGATACACTGGGCGCTGGACAGCGTCGCCTCACGACCTGTTGAACACTATTACATTGTAACGGATAGTCTTAGCTCTGTCGAAGCTATCCGTTCAGTGAGGCCGGAAAAGCACTCGCCGTACTTCCTTGAGAGAATACGAGAAATTTTGAGTGCTTTATCCAGACGCTGTTATGTCATTACCTTTGTCTGGGTCCCTTCACATTGCTCAATTCTGGGTAATGAGAGGGCTGACTCATTAGCAAAGGTAGGTGCAATTGAAGGCGATATTTATCAGCGTCAAATCGCCTTCAATGAATTTTATTCTTTAGTCCGCAAAAATACCATAGTTAACTGGCAACGCAAATGGAACGAAGATGAATTGGGCCGGTGGCTCCACTCGATTATCCCTAAGGTTAGCCTCAAACCATGGTTCAAAAGTCTGGACTTGAGCCGGGACTTTATTCGCACCTTCTCCCGACTCATGTCCAATCACTGTTCGTTAGATGCGCTACTCTTTCGTATTAATCTTGCCGACAACAATCTTTGTGTTTGTGGCCAAGGTTACCACGACATCGAGCACGTTGTTTGGTCGTGCGAGCTGTATCTTGTCGCCAGATCGAATTTAGTAGTCACCCTTCGGGCCCGAGGAAGGCAGCCCAATGTGCCGGTGAGAGACGTGTTGGCTCGGTTAGACCTTGATTACATGTCCCAAATATATGTATTCCTTAAAGCTATCGATCTTCGTGTGTGATTGTCCTTATACCCTTAGTTTTTCCTTTTCCTTTTCCTTTGTGAGAGATCGGATCCCTTCTTAAGAATAAGATGAAATGTAAATACATATTAGATATAAGATAGGTTTAAGAATTGAGTGTGATGAGTGTGATTGAGAGTGTGATTGAGAGTGTGAGTGTGATCAATGTCAACATATCCTCATATCCCCTCCTTTTCCTGAAGAAAATATGTCACCCTTCTAAACTCGAGTTGACCGCGAGTAATCGGTTTCCTATATTATTAACATTAGAATTAAGGAAAAATGTATATATACTAGTAACAATACAGTAAGGAGTTCGGCTCCTTTAAACCTATGTAACTGAGCCTGTAAAAATAAACGATTTAAATAAAAAAAAAAAATATCGAAGGTTTGAGCAAAATCGGTACAAGTTTTTACAAAAAACTCAATTAAGAGAGGGAATAAAATATAGAATCATATGGATAAGTTGAAAAATCGAAGAGGGTCGGCTGTTCTTCAATAAGTTCTGTAATTCAATAGAAAATCAACTAATCAAGAAGAGGATTCGATATATTCCAACCGAAACTTAGTCAACCACAAGAAATAAATAACTTTCTTAAACGATTTTATGGGACTATTCACTGCCAGCCCCTTTCCCCTTTCTATCGGAAGTACTAACCCGTTCGGAACGAACATAAGTTTCCTAATTACTCGCTTCCATCATGGTTAACAGCAAAAATCAATCACCCACTTGAGCGAAAACATAATCACTCTCTGTTCACGAGCTCGAATGAGCAAACAAACATCAAAGAAGCACCAATTCCTGCCAACAACAACAAAACAAAAAGAAGGTGGTATTAAATATCACTTAAGCACCAAATACGAGTTTCTGTCCAATCATTGTTTTCCTCGGACGATGAAAACAGACACCAAATTAGATGAATTAAGAGAAGATACAACAATTAGTCGCCCGAAGTGCCGTCGGGCGTCAAGTTCCGACCCTTCGTCGAGGAACCAAACCGAAGGAGGTGAGCAAACGACAATGACAAGACAAAAGAGGAACGGCTTCTTTGGCGCAAAAGAAAGAGCATCCCTGCTGCAAGGAAAAGAAGCTGCCAAATGGAAAACTAACTCAATAACTATCCTTCCGATCTTGGGTCCGAGATCCGAGTGAACCCCGTGAACAGCTCCATTTCCTGGCAGAGAAGACATGTTTTCACTTTTGTGCACCACGTCTTGATTGCTGCCGAGGTTTTTGCTTCGATTTTGCCTCCTCGACGAGTCGATTTCAGCGTATTTAATCTAATCATCGAGGATGGCTGCTACGGACAACGCTTTGGGGCTTAGGAATGTACAATGGGTAGATGTGAGTTAGTGAGTGAGTGTCGGACAGCTGGAAGATGGGAGGTTACCGAAAGGGTGACAATCAACCGGTTTTTATTGGGAGACAAAAGAACATCAGAGTGTCAGCCATCATAGAAAGGACGCACCGGATGCTGGAGGTGTTCGATTTTCCTTCACAATTTATGAACGAATTGTGAAATTCATACCCCCTACAGTCTCTCAGACAAAATACGCAATTTAATTGATGAATCGAAACCAAATCCCCATCAAACTGTTCATATTTCCGATTGCGACAAAACGATTGAGGCAGGGAACGAACCGAAAGCACTTTGCCTGTCGGCTTAATGTACATGTCTGGTGTAATTCGAAAGATAAAATCACTAGATCCTATCGCCCGAGGAAAAGTCGAGGATATTTGTACAGGCTCCATTCGACCGACCAAGAGGCCGAAAGAACGGAAACCTTTGTGCTCTCGAGCTCTTGGCCACGTGTGCCCCACATTGTTGGCAATAGACTTTGATAGTGTCTTTGTTTGGATTGCGCATTTTCCTATTTTAAAATCACGTTTGAATCTCATTTTTCCAATTCACTTCATGTGGACAGGCTAATTGTTTGATTAGATCCCCAGATTGAATAATTAAACGAGAACCGTACGAGCCGTGTCCTCTCGATTGCGGTACGAACTCGTGCTGCCAATTTTGGACTGTCATTTCCGCTCTGTTGCCAAATCGAATGAGATAATCGAACTGAATATCTTTCATCGCTCCAGCGCTCAAATTAACTCTGGAAGGAAGCATCTTCCAGACAACAAGTAAGCAGCGAAGTGCGCCTGAAATAACAGTGATTATCGCCATTCATAAAACCAAGAGAAACAGAGAGGAGAACAGAGGGCAGCAACCAAAAAAAAATCAATGATCTAGCCAGACTGGATGCGATCTTCTGCCCTCGGCTAATGCATCATGGCACCAGGTCGATAAAAGCAGGAAAACCGATTGATCTTTACTTAATCGATACCTTGGGTTGGAGCCGGTCGAAACATACACAGACTTCAATGTGCAGCACGAACCACAGATGTTTGGGTTTTGGAAGGAACAAGTTAACCTAGTAGAGGGCAATTATTGTATTAAATAATTATCATCACATTTACGCGGAGCACTGTGAGTGGCTGTGAGGCTCCCTCTCCGCGGAGAAGAGCGGAAATCAGTAGATTAGGCGAATCAGCACCGGCTGGATGTGGTTCGGAGTGCGTCCAATTTCTGCTTGCTCGCTCAAAATTGAACAAATCTCTGCCTCGTGGCTGGATCGTGGATAGATTAGGAATGATCGCACATCTTCTTAGAAGACTGTATGATTATTGTGCTGTTTAAAATCGTTCTATCTGACGTAATCCGCGATGGCAGTTGTACAGTGTCGACGTCTGGTGGCGACTTTCACGCTCGGGAACTTAATTTGAGTCCCAAACTCGAATGTGTAATCTTCATTGGATTAGAAGACACGAAGCCAGTTTTTAAATGTTAAAATTCGAATAAAAAATTTAACATCATGTTATTTAAGATTGTGTCACATTCACCCGAAAGAATGAACAACAACATTCCCACATAAACTCTCAACGTCAACACATCACACTGGCCGGAGTGTGACTGAATGTTGTAAGATAAGGTAAGGATATTTGAAACTTTTGCAGTTCATTCGTCTCTAGCCTTGAGAAAGGCCCTTGGAAAACTTAACTCTTCCGCTACTACTCCTCCATCACCATACATTGAGTCTTCACGAATGGGAATTTTTTTACTTAAATTCTTTTCATTTCTTAATTTTGTTTAAATTATAATATAATACTACATTTCAAGTGATCAACCCAAGGTTCTACACCTTTAAGTTCCAATGTCAAGTTCTGTAATGATTTTTATCATACATTATTCAATTGTTTCATATTCTTATTGTAAAATTTTTCTAGGCATTCATACAGCTTATAATTTGAGATATTAAACATTTGCAAAAAAGTGACAGTCAAAACCAAAAATAAAATGCAAATTGCGTAAAAAACAAGTATTGTTAATTTTCCAGTTTTTGTAGTTCTTTAAATTTTTTTGTTTGCTTTTTTCATGTTAAATGCTAGAAAAGGTGAGAATCTACAATAAATGGCTGAAAAAAAATGATATTTTATGCAGAAATATATATTATTGTGGTATCAATATATAGTATTGAAGTAGAGTTCGGAATTTTGATCGAGTTTCGACGTATGATTCAAATTCTGAACACAAATGAGAAATTACTGAAATTTAATGTTATAAATAATTGCATATTGAAAACCCTCACATTCCTTGGTTTATAGGTTTAATTTAAAAATTCATTCACAGGTATCGATACTGCCTATAATTTATAATACTAAACATTTACAAAAAAAAGTGACTATAGAAAACCAGTGAAAACCAATTGTTGGCATTAGCAAATTCCGTAGAAAACAAGCATCGTGAGTTTTCCAATTTTTGTAGTTAAAACTACTTTAATTGCTGTTTATATGTTCGTTCGGTAAGAATCGCGTTACGAATCTACTATAAATTGTAACAAAATGGTTTATACAGAAATCTTAAAATTAGCGTTAAAGTAGTGTTCGTAATTTGAATCAAATTTCGACACATGAATCGAATTCCGAAAGAAAATGTTTGAACACACTATTTTCCGGCAAATAAAGTGATAGTTCATAAATTGGGGTACAAAGATAATACAATTCTGGAGCAACAATAGAAAAATACCATTTTAGGGTTGTTCAAAAATTCTTTTTTTTTATTTTTTTTCCAAAAATGCATTTTTTTCAAAAAACCATAACTTTTGAAATAATCGACCGATTCAGATGATCGACTTATCAAATTAAACCAGTTAGCTGATCTTTTTTGAGAAAATACTACATCTGCAAACTTGAAAAAATTGGATTTTATTTTCATTATACTTATTTGTTTTTTATAGTTTTCATGGTCTCGGGACTAAGGGCGCTATATTCTTTTTCAATTTTTTCTTGAAAGCAGAGGATTTTTTATATAACATATCCAAAAATCAGAAATGTGTTTATTTTTGTTCTGAATTATAGTTTTTCAAAGTAAATCGAAAATCTAAAAACCATGTTTCCTTTTTTTTGCAAAAATGACGTTTTTTTCAAAAATTCATGACTTTTGAACTACAGATTTGGATAATCGACATATTAAATTGAAGTCAATGAGTCAGTCTTCTTTGAAAAAATATTGAATTTGCAAAAAAATGGAATCCTATTCGCATAAATCTCGTCTAGTCGCATTTTTGGACATGTTATGTAAAAAATCCTCAGCTTTCAAGAAGAAATATAAAAATATATAGTGCCCTTGGTCCCGAAACCATGTAAACTAGATAAAACGAACACAATCAATAATTACGAAATTCACATCCCATTTTCTTGCGAGTAAAATATTTTTCCACAAAAGACTAGCTTATTCGCTTTAATTTGATATATCGATTATCTGGATCGGTTCAGTAATTCAAAAGTTATGAATTCTTTAAACAAATGCATTTTTGCTGTTCGGAATTTGAGACAAAATTGTTCGGAATATGAATCAGTAACATAAATGGTGTTCGGAATTTGTGCAAATGTGATTAATATAATTTTTAGTTTTTCGCCATGAAAAAATATTTGTAAATAATTTTTTTTTGAAGTCAAATGAAAAAGAAGGCTCTATTGTATCCAAAAATCAAATTAATTTCGCGAAAAAATACCGTTTTGAGTAATGAGACACTGTTTAATGACCATCAAAGCTTAAGTGTTCGTAGTTTGAGACAAAACAGTATGCATCGCACTCTGATGCAACGTGATTCTCTGAGCGGTGCGTGAATAGGCATAGCAACAACATTCCCAAAAGGCATACCGTGTAAGCTTACTCTCGAATTGAATGGAATGGAGGAATATTGCTTGTTGCATTAGAAAGCATGTACGAGTAAAATCGACCTCTTTCATCGTTACATTGTGCACTTGTTTTACTATTTCAACGATATGAGTCTCGGACAAAAAAATAGATGTATATGTTTTCTCTTAATTTATGTATTCGAAATAAAAATCCATCCATTGATTGAAGAGATATTAACGTTCAAAATCTTCCACTTTTTCCTCCCGAACCTTTGGAAAAGGTCCCTATATTGAAAGTTTATACTTGGTTCGAGCTGTTTGACTAGAAACGACCATTCCGAGTTTGGCGGAAGAGCGACGAGGCCTTCCAGGACGTGCATCTACATCCGATTATGAAGCACGGTGGTGGAAGCATCATGGTGTTGGACTGTTTCTAAAATCATTCAAAAAAATCATTTCGAGCTATTTTACATACAAACAAATACAACATACCATTTTTGTTTTTGACTAGTTTTTATGTCACTTGTTTCTTTGTATACCATTGTGAAAAGTTATTGGGCTTTTATGCCACTTTGAGTTCAAATTCAACGTTTGCTCCCAATCTAAGTCTATGATTATTTAACTTAGTGTCGAATAGTAAATAAAGAAATAAATAAATAAATAATATAAGATCATCAGATACATTTTCTTTGTTTGATAAATTTGACATTTTTCGTAAAAACGAGTTCCCCTTTTACGTAGAAAACATATTCGATTCGATTCGGAAAAGAATTAGTTAATGTGATAGACGTCATCGATGTATCAGCCAAACCAACCGAAAATTGCACCATCAAATTATGACAGGTTCAAGTCCCTGCAATGTTTACTCAAGGAAAAAAAAACTTCGGCTTTATGGACAGCAGAAAAAATACTTGGAACAGTTTTCGAAAGAAGAAAGTAAGTTAATAAATATATGTTGCCTTCAAAAATTTTGATTCTTCCTCATTTTTGAAATTTATAGTTGACAACTCTGGACACAACCGTTTTTTAATTACTTAAAACACGTATTACTGACTCTTATTTATCCATTCATCCATTATCCACTTTTCATTATAATAAAAAATTGTCATCAGGCACAATTTTCGTATGAGATTTTTTCACCACCTGCAGAAAAAGTGTTTTTCATTTACATAGAATACTAATTTGATACAGAAAAGTAGATTTTCATTCACAATTTTTATTTTAAGAGCGTGTTCATTCCACTCGAATGCTCAACGCAAATAGTCCCCTAGCTTCACTTGGGATAACTTTCTCAGCTCAACCGTGAACTTAAGATCATTTAAGACTTAAAAAATAATATAGACAACACTGGCCTCATTAATTCCATCGCTAATCATTATCTCCGATCAATAAAATCATACCATTCTAATAATTTGATTCCAATCAACCTTCCTGAAACTAAAGTTCTGCGAACTGGTTTAACTTAAAAAAATGTTTTGAATAATCACTCGAAGCAAAACAAAAAAAACATAACAGACACCACTCAAACATCCTGACTGAGTGACGACTTTAATGGATTCCACATCTTAATCTGCCATAAATCAATTAGGCATTATGCTCGCCTCTTTTTTTATATACCCCAAGCGAGTCGTTTGTATGCGTGTGTAGGCGAAACAAATTTGTGTTTTAATCTCATCATCGAAAACAAGCGGATTACCGATGTTCTTCGTGGTTGTTACACCCTATCACAGGTAACCCCACAAGGAAAAAAAGGCTCAAAACTGTAACACTTGTTATGCGGACAAGATGTTTCGATTTCCACACTCCTCCGACTGTCTCCGGGCGCGTTTTTTTTTGGGTTGCATCGGCGCATTCCCAAACCGGCGCTCTGAAGTCGGCTGAAGATTTTAATCGGAGCTTGATTTTTGTTCGTTCGTTTTCAATGATTCAGAGAAGCGAAGGAGGAAGAACAAAACACGGGAAAACTGTCTTCTAGCCCATTTAGGGGGTGATAATTTAATAATATTTGCCCTGCTCTAGCTAGGGTTCGCGTCCAGCTAGTCCATGGGATCGATTTTTAATTTGATCTCTTGACAAATTCCCATTCCCCCGATTGCATCGTCTGTTCTTGCGTTAGCGATATTGACAGCGGATCTAGATAAGTGTGTATCGAAGAGGGCATCACCGCAACAACAGCAACAACTGTGAGAACCACGTATACGCGACGTCGTCCTGACGTATCGTATCGTGCGGGGGAAACATCGGCCGCCGCTAATGACTTCACTAATGGAGTCACCTGATACCGGCGCAAATCTATTGCTCGCACTCGAATTTAAAAGCTATTAGAGGGGTGTGTGTGTGTCAGTAATCGTCGCGCCAAGTCCTTCGAGCCTTCGAGCGTTGGGCGCTGGTGTGCATTTCAGGAATTACCAGCGACAACTGAATCATGAGCAGTAAATCACTCTCAATTAAATTGAATTTGAGCACAGTTTAGATTAGAATTTCCTCGCCGTTCTCTGCCCGCCTGCCCTCGTCCCAGAACAAGAAAATACGAGGGAACGCGGAATTCTGTTACAACAAGTTTTCATTACCATTGTGAGTCGCTTTGTGTCGCTGTTGGGACCTGGTAGGAAAATATGTGTCCGGTAGTGGTGCGGCCGTACCGTAGGGAGGGTGAAAACGACAACCGGAGCTATTTGCTGGAAGTATAGGCTATTAAAGTTAAGCGCAAACAATTTCTACACCGTGGCCTGACGGCGGGTTGACATGCAAGTAGTGGCGGTTGCCACTGCTGCTGCTGAGGAACAAAAAAATGGGATTGAGTGCATATGTCTGGGGTGGACAAGACGCTGTTCCTGATTACACTTCATTCGAACGCGATTGGAGAAGTTTATCGTTGGAAATCGTGTGCCAAATTGAGAATGGTCACATATAAAAGTTTTAATAGATAATAGAGTGTGGTCTAGCGACTGTTTAATTAGGAAAAAAACGAGAATGTACAAGCAACGATTGAAAGCTGAAGGCATGACCTACAGTCTAAAAAAAAATAATTTAATCTTATTTTTATTTATATATTTATTTATTGTGTCTATTTATTTCAAATCACGAAAAGAAATTTAGAGAAAATCTTCCAAAAAATCCTTAAATTCAGATTAAAAAAGAAACAAAATAAAAAAAAACAAATGGGGATAATGTGCCAATAATAGCAAATGGCGTATCAATCAGGGATCCAGTCTACAAAAAATTGCAACTTTAGAACTCTTAACTGATCAAAATTTAATTGTGGTTCAATGAACAATACAAGGAAAATAAAATATAATAGGCTGTCAAAAAAGTCCTGCGGTATTTTTTTTGAATTATCATTTGTTCATAAAATTAGTTACAATCATCTGTTTTAAGTCAAATATGCGCCGTTTTGTTCGATGACTTGTTCCCAACGAGATGCCAACTTCATAATACCCCTGTTATAGAAGCTCGCTTCCTTATTGGCAAAAAACTCGGATAGCCAATTTTCACAGGCCTCTTTTGTGGCTAACTTCTGACTACCGAGCTCGTTCGCCATGGACAAAAACAGGTGGTAGTCACTTGGTGCAAGGTCCGGACTATACGGCGGATGCAAAAGAACCTTCCATCCGAGCTCCTGGAGCTTCTGGCGCGTCACCAAAGAAGTGTGTGGCCTGGCGTTGTCCTGATGGAAGACAATGCGGCCTCTGTTTATCAAAGATGGCCTCTTCTTCATGAGTGTTACCTTCAAGCGGTCCAGTTGTTGGCAGTACAGGTCCGAATTGAGCGTTTGGCCATAGGGAAGCAGCTCATAATAGATTATTCCTTGACAATCTCACCAAACACACAGCAGAACTTTCCTGGCCGTTAATGAGGGCTTGGCCACCGTCTGAGCCGCTTCAGCGGGCTTCGACCACGACCGTTTGCGCTTCACGTTGTCGTAAGTGACCCACTTTTCATCGCCAGTCACCATCCGCTTCAGAAACGGGTCGATTTTGTTGCGATTCAACAGCGATTCACATGCTGCGATACGGTCAAAGAAGTTTTTTGCGTCAACGTGTGTGGCACCCATACATCGAGCTTCTTTGTGAATCCAAGCTTCTTCAAATGGTTAATAACGGTTTGATGACTTATCCCCAGCTCTTGGCCGATGCTACGGCTGCTACTATGCCGGTCTTTCTCGGCTAATTCAGCGATTTTGTCGCAATTTTCGACGACAGGCCTTCCGGAGCGTGGCGCATCTTCGCCGACCTCTACACCAGAACGAAAACGTTGAAACCATCGTTGTGCGGTGGAAATGGAAACTGTATCGGGTCCATAAACTGCACAAATTTTATTGGCAGCTTAAGAAGCATTTTTGCCTTTGTCATAGTAGTACTGTAAAATATGTCGGATTTTCTCTTTATTGTGCTCCATATTTGCAACACTATAACTCACGAACGACTTAACCAAACAAAACACTGTCAAGTACTATATTATAGCAAAAATGCCTTTCCAACAAGCTATAGTATGATTCGATACAATGAATACAACTAGAGCTACGCGCTTACAACGACACCTCGCGGAAATACCGCAGGACTTTTTTGACAGTCTAATATATATATATATATATATATATATATATATATATATATATATATATATATATATATATATATATATATATATATATATATATACTTTGTGTTTTATTTGTATGGCAGCCACCCCTAAGAGAGGGGGGAGGGGTATCTAACCACCATAGAAACATTCATTGCACCTAAAGTTTCCATATGCCTAATTTGGTTTAATTTGCTTGATTAATTCTCGGGTAATGCAAAAATTTGTGTTTCATTTGTACGGCAGCCCCCTCTAAGAGAGGGGGAAGGAGTATCTTATCACCATAGAAACATTTATTGCATCCTAAAACTTTCACATGCCAACTTTGGTTTCGTTTGATTGATTAATTTCCGAGTAATGCAAACAATTGTGTTTCATTTGTATGGCAGCCCCCTCTAAGAGAGGGGGAAGGAGTATCTTATCACCATAGAAACATTTATTGCATCCTAAAACCTCCACATGCCAAATTTGGTTTCATTTGCTTGATTAATTCTCGAGTAATGCAGAGATTTGTGTTTCATTTGTATGGCAGCCCCCCCTTAGAGAGGGGGGAGGGGTCTCAAAATATCACGAATACCTTCCCCGGCCCCAAAAACCCAGACAGACAGATATATATATATATATATATATATATATATATATATATATATATATATATATATAATATTCTGTTAAAACATAATCATTTTCAAAATTAAAGAAGAATTTAATAAAACCGATGCAACACATTAAAATATTATACATTCTCTCAAATATATACCGGGAATTCGCATTTCGGAAGATTTAGAAAAAAAATAACGAAGCAGTTTCCCAGGGTCCCACGAGTTTCGGAAATAAGAAAAAAGATTACTCGGGGCTGAATCTGGAGAGTATGGTACTTGTTTAATCACATTCGTGCCATTTCTGGTCAAAAATTCACTATGATTTTTCAGGCGGACAAAATCGGAGAAATGACTGTCACTGATGATTTGTTTTTACTATATTTACTATAAAAAGTAGAAACTCTAACTAAGAAAAGTTCGAAATTCCAGGACTGTAGCAGGAACTATATATGAGATATCGAGAAATGAGGAGAAAAAATTGCAAAAATATTTTGTTTTTCGAAAAAAAACGAATTTAAAAAAATTACTTTTTGATCATAATAACTCACAATAAGTAATAAGTATATTATATTCTTATAAACGTTATTGCTTAGGCTTTCCGAAAAACTTGTAGTGAGGTTTTATACATGAAAATAAGAAGATAAAGTATAATTGATTGATTCTTTGTTTTTAAGAGGCTTTAAACTTTGCAGTTCATTCGTCTCTAAGATAAAGTATAAGAAAAAGAATAAAATGAGAATGAAAATCATCATTCCAAATTTGTTGGTCGGCATCTTTTTACTTCCACCAGGAGCTACCAGGTTGGATCCTTTTTTTGTTCAAGTTTTAGGTATAAACAGGTCGGACTCGATTATATGCAGTCTCGGATTTCCTTTCTCTGTATATAATCGAGTCAAAAAAAATTTATTCGTTTTTATGCATATATTTTGCCGTTTTCTGAATAAATAAACAAAGAATTTAACTTTTGATTCATTCCCTTAAAGTACCTTTCCTTTCTCACGTGAAAAAAAAATCTATCCAGAATCTCTCAGGAAGTGATAGACGACCATTAGGGTGGCAGCGAAAATGGTCATATCAAACTTCAAAAACCGACCATGTACATTTTGTTTATTGACCCAAAAATGACCTGTGCAAAATGCCAGCTCAATTAGACATGGTTTAGGAGTGCCCCAAAGCTCTCAACATTTTGATTTTTTTATTCTCGAAAATCTTCCAAGGGGAGAGTAAAGGAAATTTAGAAAATCCAATTTTTTTTTCGATGCCAAATGACTTAAAAATGCATAAAACGTCGAGATCGGATGTTATCTCGCAAACAAATTTTTGGCCGAAAATCTACTTTTTGGGACTTAGCTTAAGTGGCCAACAAATCAAAACTTTGTGTGCTTTGAGGCACTCCTAAATCATGTCCGATTGAGCTGAAATTTTGCACATGTAATTTTTTTGGGTCAATAAACAAAATGTACATGGTCGGTTCTTTAAATTCGATAATTATTGTTTTTCCACACCTTCATTGCCTCTCAGTCTAAGTCCCAAAAGGTCGATTTTCGGCCAAAAAATTTTTTTTAGGGATGACACCAGATCTCAACGTTTCATGCATTTTTAAATCGTTTGACATCGAAAACAAAATTACGATCCAAATTTCCTTTACTCCCCCCTTTGAAGATTTTCGAGGATCAGAAAATCAAAACTTTGAGCGCATCGAGGCCCCCCCTCAAATCATGTCCGATTGAGCTGAAATTTTGCACAGGTCATTTTTTTGGGCCAATAAACAAAATGTACATGGTCGGTTTTTGAAATTCGATGATGATTTTTTTCCATACATCCATTGCCACCCTAACGGCCATATTTGATTAAAAAAATCCTTCTAGGCATATGTTCCAATTTCAATAATGACAGAGTTATACAACTTTTTTTTTGTTTCCGACTCCGTTGCCTCAAACTGGCTCTGCATTAATAAGTACGCTATGGAAGACTGAACTTGAACTTGATTGTTGATTCGTCATTCACGGTGGTGTTCTTTTCTCCCAATCAAAATAGAAAACCAAAGCTTCCCACAAATTCGCAACGAAACTCGAAAATTTTTAAAGTCAATAAAATGTAATCCGGATCTAGTTTGAACTGAAGTAATGGGATAAAAAGCGGCTAAGAATATTTTCCAGTACTTCAAAACACTCTACCTGATGTTCCAAAGTGTCATTCACTCACAAACAAAATTTTCCTTCAATAACAAACTTCAAAAATCCCAATTTTACTCCATTTACTTCTAATAGTCAATTAACTTTCACCTTAACTTTTCAACCTTTCAATTATGAATGTTTCAAAGGAAATTGTTTATATTTTTTCTAGATGTATGTTGTTTCAAAAGTTTTATTGGTTCCTCACAGCTCGCTCGCAAATAGGTTTTTCTTATGGATCGAAGAGCTTTCGAGCTACATATTTTAGATAATTTCCATGATGAAATGTTTACCCTCTCAGAAAAATTACTCTTGTGACGAACAAGTCATTTTTTTTATGAATGTACCGTTCTGAATCATATTTCAGACAACATCATATTTCGGACACTTTGTTCTAATATCTTGAAATACTTAATGCACTGATGATATACCGTTCTGAATCATACGTTCACCATGGATAGTTTTTCTCTTTTTTTTTTCTTCTACGTTTGTGTTGTGTTTGTTCTCTCCGCTAATATATTAGCCTCTTATCACTGCACAGCGTCGCTCACTGAGAGCGGCGTTCTCGCAAATTCAAGCCAAGCAAATGCATTTAGGGTTGCTCATGTTTTATGTTTTATACATTTGTTTTTCCTCACGCAAAAGTTTTAATGATTGCGCTTATGAGATAGCCCTGTAATTCTTTCTGAGATTGCTTTGTACTTAGATTAATATCTGAAGGTGGTACTGATTTGAAAGCATCTTTGCTTTGCTTTACTTTGCTGTATTGTGTTATTGTTATTTTATTTTAATTTGCGTATATATCTCAGTTCGTAGATCACATTATAAAATTTTGTATTATTTCATTTTGAATAAAATTAAATAATCCAAACTTTGTTGTCCATACTCTTTTGTTATTTTGTTTTTGTATTCCAGTTTTCAGATTCCAAACTTCGAAATACATAGTCAGTTTTAGCTAGTTTAAAAGAATTCTTCAGTGACTTTCTCAGGTTAAGATCAATCGTCGATTAGAGGAATACTAAAAGGGTTTCTTAGCGACCTTCTCAGGCTGCCAAAAATAAACTTGGTCTCCGCGATTGAATTAGAATATATAGATCGAGAGATTTTAACGGAGTTTTTATGACTTTCTCAGGTCAGGAAAAATATCTATGTACTACACACGATGAATAACAAAATGCATGACCGGCCCGATAAGAATGTATATTTTCCTCAAATCTCATTTCGCCGAATAGTTGAGGGTTCACGTTTTTAGAATCACGTCACTTACCGCAGTGAATCCTGATTTTTCTTAACCATTCCCACTAACAAATATCCCTTCCTTGATAAACGCGAGGGAACCACGCTATAGAGACGACCCTTCTGGCCTTCGGGCGGCGAATATCATACTAACATTCGTTCCCTTCCCCTGGTGACGGTAAGGACGTGGCCGGCGTCGTTATTGACCATTTAAAGCTCGAATCACCGAAAATTGCACAACGAGAATGATTTGCTAGTCCCAATCATCATTCTGTGCGTTCTTTGTACAATTTGGTTGGTTTAGGTCAATCACGGAGAGCAACTACGAATTGTACTGTCTACCCAAGCTCAAGCTCAAGCTGATGATATACCGTTCTAAATGATATTTCGGACACTTTGTTCTAATATCTTGAAATGCTTCATGCACTGATGATATAACTATAAAATTGATATCACAATTGCTTCTTGTAATCCGTTGGTTTCACTATCACTTCTTTTGAGAATTATATTAGAATTATTACACAGTAGGAAAAAATCCTTCCAAAATCCAAAATCCATTCATTATCGTTTGTGTTTGACGTTTGCTTAGCGTGAGCACGTAGAATTTACCCTTCATCAATATTTAAATTTCTCTCGTGTTTCATCAGTTCTCATCATCGTTATCAGGTTACTATGATTGCTTGGTAAGTGTTTCGCAGTTGACTATAAAATATAACAAAGTGTAATGTAATTTTCGTTCAAAAAATTAAAAAATAAAGTGTCCGAAATTTGAATTCAATCTGTCCGAAATTTGATTTTTTTTAAATGGTGTCCGAAGTTTGATTCTCATTCGCTTGATTTAAAAAGAATTTTATTCGATGATTTTTTTTAAGTTTTCAATCAAATAGGTACCAAAGTAGAAAGCTTAAAAGCATATTGAACTAATTTATTAAAAATATCAACCAAATAATACCTGTGCATAAAGTTGAGATCTGTTTTCTGCATCACATGTCTTAAGCGTCCGAAATATGATTCAGAACGGTAACTATAAAATTAATATCACAATTGCTTCTTTAGAGTAATCCGTTGGTTTCACTATCATTCCATATAAGAACTACATTTGAATTATAACATAATCGGCAAAAATATGACAACACTACTCATTATCGTTTGTGTTTGACTTTTGCTTAGCATGAGCACGTAGAATTTACACGTTCATCATTATTTAAATTTCTCCCGTGTTTCTTCAGTTTTCATCATCGTTAACAGTTTACTGTGATTGGTTGATAAATGTTTCACAGTTCAGTGTAAAATATAACCAAGTGTAATGTAAATTCCATTCAAAAAATTATAAAATAAAGTGTCCGGAATTTGAATTCAATCTGTCCAAAATTTGATTTTTTTTATAAATAATGTCCGAAGTTTGATTCTTATTCGCTTGATGTGAATGATGTAAATGAATAATATTTTATCCATTCAAGTCACGCCGAAAATAAGCTGTCCATTTAAAAATATACTTGGATGGCCGTGATTCAATGTTAACAAATATGCCAAAAATTGTGTTTGTTATGAAGGCCAGGAAATTAATGATTTTATGAATGAAAACTAATGAATGAAAATGCTTAATTTATGCTTAACAATACACCGTTTATGATGCATTGCTAGCCACAACATTTTTTTTCGTTTTTTCCTCATCGTTTGAGTTCAACGTCGGAAACACATTCATCTTGAACATCGAAATGATTATTTTTGTGACGTCTAAACCACCCTCTGCATTTTGTTTTCGTCAGTAAACATGTCGCTATAAACCTCAACAAGAAAACTGCGTGCCTGACTTTTTATTAATTAAAGAGATGTAGTAAAATTATCGCCAAATACTCTTTAAGGCATGAGACACGACATGCCTAACGCTATAAAAAAGATTCACTGTATTCTATTAACGTTATTAATAGGAAAACTGCTGGAATTTATTCAAGATCCCTTAGGCTAAGAGAACGAACAGCTTTTTAAATACAATAAGTAGAATAATTGACGATCTGTTCATCCACAAATTCCAACACTCAATTGATACAGCCATTCGAAAGAATGGCTTCCTCCTAATTAATCCCATCGCTATCATTAGCCTATGCAGATAACATCACTATCTGTCTGCCCACATGTGTCCAGCACAGGAGATGGCCTTCACCACTAATGGACTCCGCCAGCGCTCATCCGCTAATGATTAATTAAGCGCCAAAACGAGTCCCTTTTCATGCTAACCACAAAGAAACATCTGTAATGTGTGAGAGATGTCCAATGGCGCATGTATAAAACAACAAACGACGCCAAAGAATGGCCATGGCACCTCGTGTTTCACACGAGGGCTTACAAAATCGAGACATTAATAAATCAATCAAACGAAATTGAGTATTTATTTGCTAGCAAACCCCTGGCGGGGGGAATTAACCGCGGAGGTACGAGACACTATTGCTCAGCTTTCATAGTGCCGCAGATCGACAGTTGGACAGGCGAACACGAGCGAGAGAGAGAGCTGAGAGAGTCTCACACCGTCTCACGCGTCTCACAAGTGGAAAAACACGTTTTGATCGGGCGGAAGATTTTCATTAGCAGTCAATAAAACAGTTTCCCCGGTTCGCACTCATCCCCCTTCCACTAATTCAGCCAGAACTGGACGTCGCGAGCTGGGCTGAGACTCTGACTTGAGAGAAGTAGCGCCTGGTTTGATCAGTCTTAATGGAGTTAATCTGGTGAAAAGGAATTTAAATTTAATTATGCCAGCCGACTTTTGAGATTGATTGAGAGCTGCTAGCCATGCTCCGCAAATGACTCCACAGTCCACTGGAATCCTCTTCGCTCCCACTCTCAGAGACTTCCGCCAAGCACGTTTTCCATAGAAATCGAAATTGAACGTATCATATAAGCATTTCGGCTTGCTTATCTGAACTACCGTCGAAATTGAAAGGAATCGAATAGAACAAGATCGGACTGTGCCAAATTGATAGCAGCTGCCGATATACCAAGCGGACCCTACACAACAATTAGCGCATTCATCCAAACAGAAACCCCTTTTCGGGAAAAGGCGCTACTACCGGATTGAGAGAGCTTTACAATCAATCCTCTTCAGCGCAGGCAGGCTGCGTGAGTGTGTGTGTGTGTGAGACAGAGAACATTCATTGTATCGTAAAACGATCCAAAGTGGCAGCCAAAGGCCTGACGAGATGATAATCATCGCCTCGATACAATGGACGAGCTTGGAAGAGCGCCCGAACAGAACGGAACAGCCTATTCCATGGCTTTGGGCTCTCGAGGGCCCAAATCGATTCGGCCAATATGAGCTTCGAACCGAACAGTGTTTTTAGGGAACAGGGGCAGAAGTGTTGCTCGAAGTGAATGAGAAGTTGATTGATGGGTTCCTGATTGACTGACGTAGAATTAGACAATGTAAAGTGAGAATCATACGAATACGATTTCGTAACACGCCAAGGAACCATCTCACGAGCGGTATTAAGGCGTGAAATTAACTAGTTAATGTTAATGAAGGAAGGGCTTGGATTCAATGTCCAAATTAAAGGGTATTGAAAAATTGGGACATAACCATCGACAGAATTTCGAAAAAGGACCATGTGAAAAAAAACCAAATACAAACAATTGCCGGGGGTATTCTAATCTAGAAATTTGAAAAAAAAATCGAATTTATTTTTTCTTTATTTTTCTGAACCTTGAACATTCAAGAATATACTATAGAAAAGATTTTTTTAAAACCCCATTATTTACCGAGTTAAGCATGTTTTTCATCCACAATGAAGAAAAGTTTGCGCTGATTTTTACTTTAAAAAAATACGAATTCGAATCATCAGTATGATGAAATGATGCAACTATGTTGAATGATTTTCAATCATCAGTTTTTCCTACCTTGAGGTACCTGTCCATGAACATGTTCAGATAGGGTGGGCTCACGAATTACTTGAATTAAGAAATCAGAATAGAGGGAATGCAAAAAATCATCACATAAAAAAATACTAATAATAGTTTTTATTCCCTCCCATGAAAAGCTCTATCTTCGAATATATATTCAATGCTATTCTTCAAACTTTTTCCACAGGAAAGCCTACTAGTCATGGTTGAAGAAATATAATAATTAAAATCTTTGATACAAATATTCGATAGCAAAGGGCTGACAAATAAGCGCGGACGCTTCGCGGAAGCAATTTGAGTAGAAATTCAAATTAATTCTAAGCCTCAACATGAACTGTTGATTGCTCGCTGTCTAGAGCACGGAAGCTGGAATACTGAACTTCTTGATAATCTAAATAGTTTTCAGTATCTCCTAGCGAAATTACATCTCCAACGCAGAACAAAACATCTCAGCGGGCGCAGAACGGTAACAGAAAATCCGAAATCAACCTATGATGTGGTGGCTACGAAGGCGAAAGCAATACCATCGAAACAAAATTTCAGATATTTATCAATCATCCAAGCAGCAAAGCTTTCCAAATAGTATTTTGACGTAGAACTGCGTCTTTCAGGAAGGGTGCCAAATCAGAAAACAGGCCACGTTTTTATGAAATAAAGTTAACATTAATAACTATTTTCACTGTGAACGAATCCTCATGATTTGCATACCAATCGAAACGGAAATTCTCTAGATTTGTTTGATATGCTATACATTACAATTCGCTAATCTCTAAACGGTTTAAATTCATGAAGGTAAGGTAAGGTATTGTATTATAGAGACTTTAAACTTTTGCAGTTCATTCGTCTCTAGCCGTGAGAAAGGCCCTTTGAAAACTCTACTCTACTCCAGCGATACCACCTCCACCCTCTTGCCTTGAGAAAGGCACTCGATCCCTCGCCGTCCAGCTCGTCCAGCAACGATGTTGTCCTGTCGGTGTCCACACAAAGAATGAATTCATGAAAACTGGAAGAATTTCATTTATTGCCATACATTTGTTCTGCAGATTTCTGTGCTAACCCTACCTGTATTTCGAATGCTCATAACTCGAACATTTATTAACAGATCGAAAAGATGTTTGCATCAATTGATAGGAAATATTTCTACGCGTCTATCACAATTTAAAAAGTTTGTTTTTCATGAGATGAATAATTGAATAATTGTAAAATGTCAAGCGTTATCTAAACACCCTAACTGCCAAGTTTTGAATGGCCCGATTTACGGTTTCCCCAACACAGATTTCAAAATCGATGTACCTTTGGAAATTCATTTTCCACAAATATACATGCAAGTCGGGGGTATTTTTGTTCCCACCAGACTTCAAAATAAGTGTGCCTGGGGGAATCCGCTTTGTCAAAACATGCAAGTCGGGGGTATTTTTTTCCCACTGAACTGTGTTTCCCTAACACGGACTTCGAAATCAATGTGTCTGGGGGAATCCGCTTTGCAAAGACATGCAAGTCGGTGGTATTATTTGGTGTTGAGTACTTTTGTACTCGCTTGTCGTTGTGCAGACCGAAATATGTTTTCCTTAAACGTTTTTTTTAAACTGAGAAATCTGGGAAAATCGTCATTTCAGATACTAGAGGTGAATGAACTTTCGCGGTAACGTAAACATGAGATGTGTAATAATTTCAGAGGGAAATGTAAAATACAAAATCGTTTGACAATTCTTCCGTTCACATATTTTCCTCTTTCATGATATCAAACGTAACAGGACGTTCATCAAATTTGTTTGAAACGTAAATTTCGATGCATTCTAAAATAATATTCGAAGCGGTAACAAGTGGATTATATAACATAATTGCGTAGTTCTACGTCTAAAATATGCGGTCGTGCCCTAGATACAACCCCTTACAATTTTTTTTCAAGGCCGGATTGTTTAGTTTGGTATTTAGAATTGGTCTTTTTCAAGGCTAGAGGCGAATAAACTGAAAAAATGTTAGACACTCTACAATTAAAAAAAACACCATTACACCAACAAATCCAAATACACTCCATTCGCAGAAGCTCTGTTCAGTCAAACATAAGTATTAAATAGATTTTAAGAATGTATCGACAATTCTTAAATAACTTTTAAGTCGATAGTTTTAGTGGCCCCGAAAAGGACCGATGAGTTTGTGATGTTTTGTACACGCAGCTGAAAATGGTTGATTTATTATTCATTCTTGTTCTCGCGAGAACAGTACACGCACTCAGAATAATACACGTAATGCAATCAGTATGTATCGTGGCATTTTTCCCGTTCTACATATAGTGCGGTTTCAAGCGATTATGCATTTGTCCCACACTATCGTTATCTTTTTGATAACACATAACGCATAAAATCAACAGTTCATACAATTTCCACGGTACGAAAACCAACGACGTACCTCTTATTTAATATTTCTCTTCTGCTTTGATTCCACTCTACACTATGTTTGCTTCTTGCATATTCTGAAGATGCATTCTGAGGCGAAAACAAAATTTCAACGCAGTAGCCAAACAGAAACTAAGATTGGCCAGAGCGAGCACAATATTTAAGGAACTTTCGCTGACAGCCAACGCCATGCATCGACAAATCTTAACTAAGTCCATCATACGAGTACCTACTCGTATTTATAGGTTTTTGTGATTTCAATAGTTCGCTTTCGAAGCAATTTTAAGACATTGAAACAAGTTTTTGGGTCAATTAGTAAACATCATTACTCATACACTTTTATCTTTCGAATGAAGTATTTGTACGACTGACAAAGAGGTGTTAACTGTCAAAACTTTGTACCCCAAACGTAACGCTCTTGTTTCAGAAATTTTAAACTTACACCCCAGTACAGATTCAAATATGATGTGATGCAAGATACCGAGGAACTGTTCACCAGACGGCAAGCAAATCGTCGCGGTGTCTCCACCTCCACCTTCCTTAGAATCGAAGAAAATCATTGTGTGTTACATCAGCATTGAGAAAGACTGCTGTTTGATAGCTGAAGCGAGACGACTTAAATGATTTTTTTTTTGAATAAGCATAATTGATAATTATGATTCTTAAAATAATTCATACTCGGATTGAAAGCTGACAAACACGCTATTTTCATCAATCCTCATAAAACACCAGCTGAATAATAAGAGTGTATATTCATTGTACATGTTGACAAGGACATTACAGGAATCACAGTAGACGACTGCACAGCGGCGCGAGGAATTGTGATTCGGAGAAGAAACAATAATCTGGAATTAATCGCTGACACACACCGTTCATACGAAGCTTCCCATCTTCTTTTCCAATGGTACTTATCTGCCGTTCTACGCATAGTTGTCCCATGTTTAAAAATCAGCAACTAAGAAAACTGCATTCAAAGTTTTCTACCATATTTGTCTACCAGAAGCTTGTAGCAATTAGTTTAGCAATGCACCTGGTTTTTTATAAGCAGTAAACTATTGTCTAATGAATTGTGAAAAGTTCACCTTATTTTAATCAATCAAACTTGATTATAAGTTGAGAAATTCATGGTGGGTTATACCTAGAATATCAACATGGGACAATTGAACTTGATGTTGTTTTTTGAAATACTTGGAACAAACAATAAGTTTTTTTTGTGTTTTTTTGAAAGATTGTGCATAAAAACAATGTTTTATGAAGAAGAGAGTGATCTACAACACCGAATATGAATATGAATCCCATTGTTATTAGGCATTCACTAACAAGCTGTACCCGTGTTCTGTTCAACTTTTTTTTTATTTATTTGAGAATTAGTTCGTTTTCCAAACCAGAAATGAGTACATTGGTCCTGCTGAAAGCGTGGCATGAAATTCTTGTGCTTGAACCGATTCATTTATTATGGATCTACAAAAAATAGATGTTGGGACAGTTATGCCTAGAATATCAAGATTGGACAATTGAGCTTGATGTTGTTTTTGTAAGAGTTGAGAACATACAATAAGTTCTTATGTGTTTTCCCGGAAGATTAGGCCTAAACACATCGTTTTTTGAAGAAAAGTTAAAACTGTCAATAAGTAACATGAGACAACTATGCGTAGAACGGCAGTTATGTTCCTAATGTTTCTAACGTTCGCCATCTGAACGTAAAATTACTTGCAAACGATAGAGAGGTAGAGAGCGAACGACTGGATTCTAGACAATCAACAGAAATGGCGTGACGAAAAATACACTCACTCTTCGAGAAGCTATCGTGAGCAACGCCGACACAGCCGTTGCCATTGCCAGACCGAAACGCATACATTGTCATGATATTACAGCACGTGTGTAAAAAAATGAAGTCTTTAGTAAGCTTCATTACAATGTGTATGATGTGTTCGGCATTCTCTGCAAGTGGGAACAAATATTGAACGGAAATTGTCTCTGGCGGGAATGAAAGGAGATTTGTAGAAAAATAGTTAAGTTATGGTCAGGACTATGTCTTCTAAGTATTTTAACAACATCGAGCAATAATTTTCATTTCATTTCAACTTAAAATTGCTTTCGAGTCTGCCAATGACAGAATATGGGTTACTGTTTGATATTGTTACCACAAACATGTGATCATGGCGGTGATCTAAAACTTCTATCGCCTTGCATGGCAGACATTGACAGTCATTGATATTAATAATTGTTGGGTAGTACCATATGTTGAGTTCTGCAGTTCGGTGAAAAGCAATAAAAACATTTGCAAGTTCGTGAATAAACGAATCAATGTGGCTGTGTTTCAAAATCAGAATATCGATTTGAACATTCCTTGATTGAATAACAACGAGGAAACAATGTGCTACCAAATTGGCCGGTACATCAACTCCAATAAAATTGCCTTAAACCCTTATCATGTTTGTGTAGATCGTTAAAACATTTAAACTTACTTACAATACATTAGTTATTTTGTATTTAACAACCAACATATTCAATAGAAATATTTTTATGGCGGAACAACGTTTGTCGGATCGGCTAGTGTATTGAATAGATATTTAATCTACTAATATCACTTAACTAGACAACTAACTAATGTGAAGATATGTAATGTAATGTGTTAAATTCCGTTATTCTCATTTCATGTTTCCTAGATGATTTCTTGAGTTTTCATGATGAAAAAAATCAAAACTTTCAACGTTCTGAAGCATCCCTAAATCATGTCCGATTGAGTTGAAATTTTGCAAAGGCCTTTACTTGGGTCTTCAAACAAAATAGACATGGTCGGTTCTTTAAATTCGATGATTATTATTTTTCCATACCTTCATTGCCACTCAGACTCAGAGTCCCAGAAGGTCAATTTTCGGTCAATTTTTTTTTCAAGTTGACACCAGATCTCGACGTTTTATGTATTTTTAATCCATTTAGCATTGCAAATAAAATTTGTTTAATATTTTTCAAAAATGTTATGACTTTTTATAAATGTATTTTATTTCCTTTGATTTTTTTATATTTTGACAATTAAAGATCACGCTGATCAAAACGATCGGTTTGATAGAAAAAGCTAAATAAAAATGTCGATAGTTGCAGTGTTAAACGACTTATTTGGTTTCACTATGGTCGGGATAGTGAGTACCTCGTGAAACATGTAAATGAAAATAAGGGAGAATTATCGGCATGTATAACAAAATGGTTCCCATGATACTACATCCAAAGACTAGATAAGCTTCTAGAAAACGAAAATTTCCGGAGAATCAACTTTAGCTTTCGCACAGTGTATCAATTTTTTACCTCTGCCGGATAGTTTGTATGGTTTAGTATGGTATGGTTATGTTCCGATCATGTTGAATTTATACATCAGAAAGAAAAATCCCCATAACCATAACCATACAAACTATTCGGCAGAGTGTCAAAAATTGATACACTGTGCGAAAACTAAACAACATGATTAAGTTCAAACACGATTATTTTCCATTTGGTCCGAAGATTTGAAAAGCTCTGAATTCAATATTCGAAGACTCGACTCAGTATGAATTTTCAGGGTAACAATATTCAAAATTTACATGTTTTTTTTTGTTTGTCGCTTTGCTCCTAAGCAACTCCGCTGTGGGCGCAAAACTACCGGATTACTAAATCACCTTGTTACCTCAATATCTAAGGAAGAGGAAGGCACATTGTGTGAGTTTGCAGTTGCAGATACGATTGACATTTCTCGCTTCAAAGCCTTGAAATCAGTAACGCAAACTTTGAACGCGTTTTTCTAGAAACTACATTTAACAATTTTTGCTACACTTATAAGTCCAATACAAATTATGCGATCGATGTGATGCTTATTGCTGATTGTTTTATATATGATTCTCCATATAACGAAGCATTCGTTTATCGATTGAAAAAGAATTTTTTTATGTCAAAAACCATTTTTTTTTGTACGGGGTTTAAAATTCAAAACGAAACAAAAACTTCGTCATTCTGTACATTTTCCAACTTTCTTCCGACCGATTTCGGTTTCATAGTACGAGCTATACTTTCTAATTCAATAAACTATAAACGTTCTGTTTTTTTTTATGTCAGAAACTTTGAAGGTCATGGGAGAATTTTTTAGAGAATCTTGGGAAATTGAGAAAAAAAAACTCGCTTTTTTGGTTCGAAAAATGAATCCTTACATTGTTAGAACATACCATGCAATTACTCGTGATGCCCATCGAAGTCAATATTTTCTGATATTCTTTTTTTTAGAAAATGAAATTTGACTTCTTATGTACTTTCACATCGAAAAATGTGTATGTGAGCGTATTTCGAAACTCAAAACTGCTTAGTCTATTATCTCTTACACACAATAATTGTCATCGCAAGAGATGGTAAAGCGCAACAAATTGATAGGATCGCAACTATAGATCGATTTGTTTGTTGGCGCCAACAGACAGTAACACCCATATTTTAAAAGTGCGGAGTTCATATTACTTGTGGTTTTTCTTACAGAAAATGTTTCTTTGGGAAGAATGATTTGAGAAAAATATTTTCCCGCATGGTTTGGCTGATGTTTCAATTTACTAACTGATTGCTTTAATACCAATACATTTTGATAGCTAATATGCAACACCTGGATTGTTTTTCCTTCTGAATTACAAAAATGGAACAAAAAATCATTTGAATGAAAAAAGAATAAAAGCAAATAGTTTATCATATGTACGAAGTCTGAAGTATGACGGACATTGTGGAGGTGGAGTTGGGGTTGGATTTGATCGTAATGGAGGAAGACAAACACAAAAGTTGGAAAATCAATGCAGAGTTTAAAGCGAAGCTGCTCTAGATTACGGCTAAGTATCATTCAGGTCTGTTGTCGTTTTGGTTGATTGAATCTGTAAGGGGAAATGTGAAGATAATAGAAATAGTGGCGAATTCATTCACTAACATGATCAATCCTTGATCAAGTAATCAATGTTGGAGTAAGATAGTAAGAAAATTAGTGTGACCAATCATTGCAACTAATTTTATGAATTGAGTTCGAATTGAAAATCATAAACGCACAGTTTACAGAATACTCAAATTGTTTTGCTTTTAGTTATCATGCACCTTTTACTTCAGTTTTACTGTATCGATTTTTTAGAGCTTTAACGTGGGCAAACAGGGCGTGGGAGTCCTTTCGAAAGTGCAAATATTAAACAGCCATTTATCCTGGAATCCGATCGGATCTATCTGTTTTTGGCATTTGGATTTTGGCTGTGCAAATAATCACAAACACGCCTTGACACTAAATCATCGGTATTCGTAAGCAATGTATAAAAATAAACTTTTCCGTACTAGATATGTATTCTATGTAGCACAATAACACATTTTCTGCAGGTGGAGAAAGAATCTTGAACGAAAATTGTGTCGAAGAAATAATTTTATATCATGGGGATATAGTTTTAGCGGAAAATCTAGGATGATTTTGCGTGAAGATCAGAACTGCATGGTCTAAGTATTCAAATTAAAAATAACAAGTACAATAAAACTATTCATTGAATTTAAATCTGATGGAGACTTTCTCTTTCATCTGTATATAGTGGAAATCCAACGATGCAGAATTATTATTATTATTATTATTATTATTATTATTATTATTACTGTTTATTCTGCAACTTAAGACAATGCCTTTCCAAATGTTACAATGCATTTTACATAGTAGAACTAGTGACACATACCTTGGAAATTTTTATAATTTTTCTAATCTAACAAATTTTTAAATTAATTTTCACGAAAGTACTCGACCAACCCTCTCCTAAATGCTGAATCTGATTTTTCCAAAGTTAAATCATTCGGTAGTGAATTCCAAATTGTAACGCCTCTGACAAAAAATTAATTGCCATATTTCATCAAGTGGTAGCGCGGAATTACAAACTTCCGACAGCGAACCGCTTCTCAATGGTCTCAATTTACTGAACAAATATTGTGGTTCTTTGTTTTTTATTAGTTGGAATATCAGCAAGCAACATCTAAGCTTCCCAAAGCTATGAAACGCGCATCCAAGTAAATTTGACTGCAAATGTGAAACATGCCAAAAACTATTCAGATTGAACACGATACGTACACATGAATTTAAAGCTACTTTTAGTTTGTTGATTGCAACTGATGAAGACTGTATCAAAAGAAAATCACACGACATAAAATCAGGAAGGATAAGCGATTGAAACAATTTTGATTTAATATCAAGACTCAAAAAACTACCACTACGCTGCAATGCATAGTTTTCCATACACTTTTCCACATTGTTCGAATAAAATTGTCCCATTCCATATTTACTTGGTTTTTGTAGCCCAAGCTGGTAAACAGAGCTAACAACTGGCAATAATGAGTCATTCAGCCTCAAACACGGTCTGTTAACATTATTTCTAGCATCCCCTATGAACATTGCGTACGACTTTTTAACATTGATTGACAATCTATTTCTCAAAGTGATGAAACTATGTTTTTGGTGATGACTATTTCACTCTTATCGTGTCACTCAGTCGACATGATATATAGAACATAAACGTCAGAGTTGGAACATTTGTATTAATGGAAATCAATGTATTACAATGTGAACCATCAATAAGGTAATAATCAGAACAAATTTTCGATAGCTGGCGCTATTGTCAGTTTCGATTGTTAGTCTGTCTCCATTTAGAATCACAAATATACAAATATACGTAAAATGAGCAAGAAGCACGCATTCAAGTGTTTAAAGTGTATTGAAACTGTAGGAAACTATTTTCAACAACAACATCAACAATTGAAGAAGTAAAATAAAGTTCTACATTTTCAGTACCAGTCCTGAAACACACTGACACTGTGTGTTGCCACTATGAAAGAACAAAATTACAGATAAAATTGATAGAAATTGGAACTTGTGGTTTGCTTTGGTCATAGTTACATTAACACTTTACGAACTGCTCACGAGATTTCTCGTTCTCGCGTTCCTTCTTTACGGACTTGTGTGAAATAAGCGGATAGAAGTTTTTGTTGTGTGCAAGTTTCTGTTGAACGTCTTGCTAGATTTAATGAATAATGAATTATTTCAGTTAGAATAAATTGATTGTTTATCAAGTAACAACCTTAAAAATCATGCTCATTAGATCAGGGTTGCCAACTATTTTTTTGAAAAATCAGGGAGAATGGAAAAAAAAATCAGGGAAAATCAGGATAGCTCATATTGGGTTGTCCGGGACCGAGTCAGTCGGATTGTTTCAAATGACCCGTTTTCATCACCCGCCAAAATTTGCTTTAAAAAAAATCGACGCATAGATGAAACGCAAAAGTCGTAACCATTTACGTAACCATGTTTCAACTGATGCAAATGAACGGAGATTTTAAACATATGTAGTGAACCTGCTAATTCATTTGTCGTGTCTCACAGATCATTCTCGCAACTTCTTGCTTTACAAACAATTTGATATATATTCTTCAAGAAATAAAACACATTTTAATAATAATTACAGTTTAATAAAAAAAAGATTAATCGATTGTTATACTTGGATGCTGCGGAAATGTGATGTCGGAAATGTAACCGTCGTTTTTATTTAACTGTGACGGATTTCACGCCAACTAGTTGGCAGCACCATATCAGATTGCAGTGAAACGTTTTGGGTGTGAAGATATTGGTCTTTTAAGCAAATTTGCATACTTGAAATATTTCAAAAATAATTGGACCACTTTTTGAAAAGGGCCAAAGTTTTTTTTAATTTTTTTTCAAAAATTTCTATAAGCCTATTAATTTTGATCAAAGAAGAAATTTTAGGAAATTGTTCAAATTTTCATAAAAAAATATTTAAAAATTTATTGTTTTTAATTCACACTAATTTTTTTTTCGAAAACTCAAATGCAATTTTCTCAAAAACGTATTTTTTTAAATTTCTCAAAAAAAAATGTGTGAATAGCCCGTACAATTATCAACAAGTCGTCCAAACATCCAAAGATGGGCACTTTTACAGGAAAAAAGTTTTTCTAACAGCAACTTTTTCATGTTAAAAAAAACACAACGAATCCTAATTTTGTTTGAAGTCAAGATATCGATATAATGTGTTCGACAAAGTTTAAGATAATTTTAAAATATGAACTTTTGTCGAAGACTTCAGCTTTCTATCTTGTATAATTTCTTGAATATACGGCATTGTTGCCTGATGACTATTGAAAAACTAATGTTTCTAGCTAATGGAAATGTCAAGTGAAACCTTAGTAGTAGCTTTTCAAAGGAATAAAAAGTTAGAAAAACTCTTTTCCTATAGAAGTGCCCTTCTTTCGATGTTTAGATGAATTGTTGGTTAAAATATGAGCTGATTTTTTTTATAATTAAAAAAAACTTTTTCGAGAAAAATGAATTTTATTTTTTTAATACTTTTCTCCAGCGTAATTAAAAAAAAAGTTATTTTTAATGAAAATTTCAGCAATTTCCTATATTTCTTTGGCCACTATATTTGGTCTTTGGGCACAATTTTAAAGTTTTTTGATTATTTTTTTTTTGTAACAGTTTAAGGAAGAAAATTTGGCCCTTTTCAAAAAGTCACCTAGATTTAACAAGAAGATTTCAAGTATGGAAAGATGCTTTAATGGCCAATGTTTTTACACCCACAAAATTTCATTGCAATCTGAGATGGTGTTTCCAACCATTTCCTCATTATTCAAAACACACTTTCGGTGAATATCATAACTAGAAAATTTATTCAACATCATATAAAAACTATACATATAATGCTATAGAATAACTATACATATTATTTTCTGGCTTTTCCCAACAATGTGAAAATTCGTGGAGTTTCCTTCGATTTCGAATATCTTAAAGCAGCTATTTGTTCATCATTAATAGGTACAAAACAATGAAATTTCTGGGTTCCTGAAATTGTCTTTGCGTTGTTAAATATTTTTTCGAGTTTCTCCGACATTTTTTTATATTCTTAGTCGTTATGTAACTGAAATTTAGTTTAGTTATTCCTTTATCTGTTTGTTGTTCTGCCCATTCGTAAAGCTCTCGTGGAGTTTTAATAGTATTTCTGTATTCTTGAGCAAGACTTGCTCTCTTTGCCATTCGTTTAAGTGTTCCACCAATAGCATCACAAGGCCCTTTCCCATGCGATGCCGCGAAAAAATGCCATACAGCTTCTAAATTATACTCTGATTTAAGCCTACACAGACTGGCAATTTTTTGTTTGTTTTTAAAATGACTAGCTGCTCCATCTGACATAAATGTCATTTTTGTAAAATCAGTAAACTGTTTCATAAATCCTATTAATCTTGAAATGAACAACTGAACTGCTTTTGAATCGTGGGCTAGTACCTCTGATATAATAATGAAACTAATATTTTTTAATTTTGTACTACTTCTGTAGTATACTTCAAACGGGTGAATTGTTGCTTGCGAATTATTCCGGTGATAACCCTGAGCAGCGTTTTGGATTATAAATGAATAGTTTTCTGAAAAGTCGCAAATTGCAAGTAATTCACCATGCTTTAAAGATTCTTTTTTGTTTCTTAGAAAGGATGACTGTTCTTTACAAATAAAATCATGAGTGATCAACATATCAATTTTATCAACAAAATATGAAACAAACTCATCTACCGGCTTCATAATGTTTTCTAAATAACAACGATCAGTTGTCAACCATTGTTGAAAAACAATGTGTTCTATCTCGTTTTCCTCTAATAGCATTTCAAGTTCCTCTTTTACTTCTTCCTTTAATGCACATTCCTTACAAGCACGAAAAAAACATTCTATCGTTCTTACAGATGTATTACAAAGCAATTTCTTAGTAATTTCTTCTTGGGACTTCTTAAACTTTTAGACATTAATTTCACATTGTCATGGATTGTGCATACACACACATTATGAATTCCTGTACTATCGAGTAGCCTACAATGTTTCGGTCTTAGCATGATAAACGAGGTGAAACCGATGTTCAAATTTTGATTCCGTTTCTCGAAAATCATAAATGCCTCTTTAAGAGACATAATCAAAAGACGCTTTTGAACTCTTTCTTTTTGGCCATTTTTGAGTTCAGAAACGTAGTCATTCATTCCTGGTATAGGTCTGCTTATATCATCACTGTCGTAGAAATTTGTTACAAAGGCTTTTTCGGGTTCGCTGATTCCATGGCCACTTCTGGTCTTGGTGGTACAAAGGATTCCCTGCTCATAAACTAATTTTTGCATTTGTTTAACCATGTATTCCGGTGCATCAAGCTCTCCTACGATCTTGGTTATAGGCCAAGATTTGGGTAATACTGATAATATTTTTATCTGCTCGCTTCTGTCGTTAGCAGATGATTTAAACTTTTCTTTCAATTGCATAACAATCTCGTCAAAATCATCTGATTTGTTTTTGTCCACTGGATCCAGTGCGAACAGATGTTACCGCACTGCTTGCGCAATTTCTTCCGATTTTTTAATACGGTAGTCTAAGCTCCTCATATTTCTCATTGAAATTTGTGAAATTTTCAACATTTGAACGATGCTGTTAAATGCTTCCACAATAACCGTACATCTATCTTATAATTGACGTTTGAATTTTTGAATTTGCTACCTATGCGAACATCCCCAATTCATAAACAAAAATGAAATGTGCTTGCATCACACTGATCAACTAGATATTGTTTTTACCTTCTATATCTTGAACCACTAGTTTTCCACTTGTTGAAGGCTGCGTAGGGTCGACGAATGAGAATATTCTTTTGTTCATTTCCAACTGCTGTGATTCTCTCGGTGGACATCTATTGTGAACCACAAAAGCACGACATGATTCACAAATCCGAATATTTTCATCCAGATGGTGATTATATCCCATAGTATATATATTTTTAATCAATTCCGGCGTTAAGAAACGTAGCTTGTTTCTATTACACTTTGAATTCGAAATACCAGCACGACAATAGAGCGTATTAAACTTATTCATTTCGACAGAACTGTGAGGAACCAGTATCTAGCTAGCTTCACTAGGTTGAACAGTGCCCAATACTAGCACATGAAATATTATCGTCGTCAGCAGCTACTTGAATGAAGTGTGCATGCACGGTGTTACAGTCACCCCCAATTATAAAAAATATGGGGTGCTATCAAAAAATTTGAAAAAAATTATATTTTTTCAGGAGTCCTCAGGGAAAATGCCATATATTCAAGAAATTATTAATGATAGAAAGTTAAAGTCTTCGACAAAAGTTCATATTTTAATATCATCTAAAACTTTGTCGAACATACTACATCGATATCGTGAGTTCAAACAAAATTAGGATTCGTTGTTTTTTTTTCAAAAAAAACATGGAAAAGTTGTTGTGAGAAAAACTTTTTTCCTGTAAAAGTGCTCATCTTCGGATGTATGGACGACTTGTTGATAATTGTACGGGCCATTCACACAAATTTTTTTGAGAATTTAAAAAAAAATACGTTTTTGTAAAAATTGAATTTTAGTTTTTGGAAAAAAAAAATTTATTGTAAATTAAAAACAATAAATTTTTAAATATTTTTTTATGAAAATTTAAACGATTTTCTATAATTTCTTCTTTGACCAAAATATTGCAAGTGTTATAGTTTTTAAGATATAAATTTTTGAAAAAAAAAATTAAAAAAAATTTGGCCCTTTTTAAAAAGTAGTCTAATTATTTTTGGAATATTTCAAGTATGCAAAGTTGCTTGAATGACCAATATCTTTACACCCAAAACGTTTCACTGCAATCTGAAATGGTGCTGCCAATGACCGGTTGAGTTGGCGTGAAATCCGTCCTGTACTTAATTTTGGTCGCTAATATTCCTTTCATCGTTTCCGCTCCTATTCTGTTTCTAATCTTCGTTTTTTTGAGATTAAATTGCGAGAACCTTCGGGCATACGATTCTTATAGATTATATTTCTTTCACGTTAACTTCAAAATTTATGAAATGTCGACACTGAACCTTCGAAAATGCGAACAGATAGAGTATAATCGAAAGAAAGAGTAAGCATTATATAAGCGCGGACCCAAAAGCTTATTAATGTAGACTATTATGACAGTTCTCATACAGAACCAGCCAAACTCCCACTATATTTATGTGGATTTTTTTCTGATTTAGCAAAAAGTAAAAAATCAGGAAAAATCCGGATCATTTTATAAAAATCAGGGAAAATTGAGTGTTTGTCAGGATATCAGGGAGCGTGCCAAAAAGTCTGGGAAATCCTGAAAAATCAGGAAGGTTGGCATCTCTGCATTAGATAGAGAATTGAATCATTCATCTTTCCCCATTTTTTTTCTTGAACGTGACAGAGAAAAGTTATAGACTGAAACGTGAGCATGGGTCAATATAGGAAATATACAGAATTTTTAAAATCAATAAAAGTTGTTCGAATAGAGTTATCGAAGTTATTCGATAGAGAAATTTTCTACAATACAAGCTACAATTTTATTTATCGAAAAAGGGTATTAGAAAAGTTATAGGTCCAAGATGTATGGAAGAAATTAATTATTTTAAACAAAATTGAAAAAAAGTTATTTGAAAGGACCCAAAACACATTTTTGAGATAATACTCATTGGAAAGAGAATATTCATTTTAAGCCAAATTTCGTTGGCCGAAAAAGAGTCTGAGAAAATGTATGGGTCAAAATGTATACAAGTTGTGGGAGGGAAATTAATAAATTTAACGAAAATGGAAATAGAACTTTCTCACATTCGAAAAAAAATGAACAGAGTGCGAAAACGAAATTTTAGGCGATTTTTGAAATGCTTTAAAATCGTGAAATATGAACGCATGAAGATGGGATATAAATCACTTTGAAGCATAATTTATATGGATTTACACGGAATGTTTTACAGAGAAATTTGTATTTCAATATATGTAGATGTAGTGGACAAAAATATCGGGAAGAAATGAGAAATCGATTTCTTTCTGTTTTTTCAGAGATAGCTAATCCAGTTAACCTTATCAACTATATTTCATTTGATTTCTATAACGTTGCTGTAAGACCTTTCAGTACTGAGATATTATTGTATGAACGAATAACTTCGAATTCGTATTTGATACTAAATAGTTCGATAAATATTCACCAAAAACCAGTTTTGAAAACTCTAATAAATTCTATACACCAAGGAATTTTCTAAAGCGGGCGATTGAATTTTGTTATAATTTGACGTACTTTGAGTATTTTCTCAAATTTTCATTTCCAAGCCTATTGAGAATGGGGAAAAAAAGAAAAACACATTTTTTCACTATAGCTCTTATACCGTTCTGAATCATATTTCGGACACTTTGTTCTAATATATTGGAATGCTTGATGCACTGATGATATAACTATAAAATAAACATCACAATTGCTTCTTTGGAGTAATCCCTTGGTTTCACTATCACTTCATTTGAGAATTACATTTGAATTATTACATAGTAAGAAAAATCCATTCAACATCCAAAATCCACTCATTATCGTTTGTGTTTGACGTTTGCTTAGCGTGAGAACGAAGAATTTACCCCGTTATCAATATTTAAATTTCTCTCGTGTTTCATCAGTTCTCATCATCGTTATCAGGTCACGGTGATTGCTTGGCAAGTGTTTCGCAGTTGACTATAAAATATAATCAAGTGTAATGTAATTTTCTTCCAAAAAATCACAAAATAAAGTGTCCGAAATTTGAATTCAATCTGTCCGAAATTTGATTTAGTGTCCGAAGTTTGATTCTTATTCGCTTAATTTGAAAAGCATTTTATTCGATGATTTGTTTATGTTTTCAAACAATTAGGTATTAAAGTAGAAAGGTTAAAAGCATATTAAACCAAATTATAAAAAAAATCAGCCAAATAATACCTGTGCATAAAGTTGAGATCTGTTTTCTGCATCATATGCCTTAAGCGTCCGAAATATGATTCGGAACGGTAGTAAACCATATAGCAGAATTATCTTATCATTATCTGAAAAAAATCTCACTTTTCTATAAAAGGCGTAGGAACACATTTAAGTACGAATTATAGTAGTACTGAATTTATAAATCTAAAACAAATCAATTATTTCAAGATTTTTTATAGGAATTTAGATCCTATGGTGAATTACATAGGGATTCGAAAAATAGTCCAAAAGCCAGACCCTTTCCCCCGTACAACTCGTGAACGTTTTGGCCAATAACTTTTCTCATACCCTTTTCGGACCAATGAAAATTTGGCTAAAGATAAAAAAAATATTCTTTTTCGAATGAGTACTATGTGTGTTGGGTCCTTTCAAATAACTTTTTTAAATTTTCTTTAAAATAATTAATTTCTCATATACAACTGGGCTATATACTTTTCTCAGACCTTTTTCCGATTAATAAAATTGGAAGATAGGTAAAATATTTGTCTATCGAATATCTTCGATAACTATTTTTTTGATTTTCAAAATGCTGTATATTTTCTTATATTGACCGCTCACGTTTCAGTCTATAACTTTTCTCTGTCACGATCAAGAGAAAACTGAACTATGTGGAAAGATGAATGATTCGACTCTCTACCTAATGAGCATGATTTTGAAGGTTGTTACTTGATAAACAATCAATGGAATAATTAATTATTCATTAAATCCAGCAAGATGTTGAACAGAAACTTGCACGCAACAAAAACATCACACAAGTCAAAGCGAGCGGTCCCAGGCGTATGTCTTACAGATCTTTTCCCGGTCCTTAAAGTGTTAAGTCTGAATAAGTTTCTCATGTGCTAGGTACTTGACTAGATAGGGCTTGCAGTACCAGTTCTCTCAATTGCAAATTAGGTAAAAAATTGCAATTCAGTGAGCAAATGTCTCTGCTGAAAGTTATTATTTGCACAACACGAGTTAGAAAAAAATCTGTCTCGAATTTGTATTTCGAAATCAAAATTATAAATTTTTGCATAAAACATTTATCATTCGATTGAAAATACGACCGAAAGAGGTAGCAAAGCCAGCGTTCTTCACTCCAATGCCATTGAGTAGGAGATGAGTTAGGTAAATAACAAAATATTATTTTACTCTTCTGCTTGCCCTTGCTTCTATTGAAAATGGAGTGCGGTCACTTCGTTCTCAGAATTGAATTGCAACAATGATATCAACCAATCGAATCAATGAACTGCTTCTTCTGAACATCTGCCACACAACCAAAAATTCTGGAATTTCTCACTGGACAATGTTCACAACTTTATCTCCAATTACGATGAGTCTGCGGGCTCTACGAACGCAAAAGTTTAATTTTGCACATATAAGTCAACTTCTATCAACATCGTTCATTCTGGTCTATGATCTCCATGATGTCATACAGAGTGCAGCATTGATTGTATCAAGTCGGAAAAGAGAACATGAAGCCCCCAGAAGCCACACCTTTTGTTAGTGCAAACAAACAAAACCCCTCGAAAGTATCATTAGTATCCTACCTCCATTTTCACAATTATTCAAACCTAGTATTGCGTCGATGGTGTGCCGCGGGGTAAGCGTTTGACCGCCGGGTCCGAACTTTTTCGCAGTATCTTTGAGGAAAAATCCGTTTTCTGCGAACGACAAACAAAGCAAACAAACACCGCCGATTAGATTGGTACTGATCGGTGTCCTCCGTGACGGTTACTCTCCGTACCTTCGCGAAAGTTTTCCTCGATATCCAGATCCAGCTGGCCGCACTCCTTCAACTTCTCCATGATCTTGTGGAAGTTTTTCGCGTCACGAACATCCTCTAACAGCTTCTGGACATCTTCCCCCTCGCCGGCTGGGAATTTGTTGCGTGCGATCAACTTCTCGACCAGGTTCTGAAAGATCTGCTTCTGCACGTCCGACAGTGACTTGATGTCCATCTTACGACGACTCGGTAGTGCTAAAGTAACACTTTTGCTTGCACTTTGGGAAAATATTCGCAACACTTGTTCTTACACTTCGAAAAAAAAACTGTGCACTGTGCTATTCGTTAGGATCCATTTGTGTATTTTCTCCGAAATAATAACACCTCCAATGTACCCGGATTCACTGTATCTGTCACTTTCACCGATGCGCTTCCTGACCACGTTTCTTGTTTTGTGTTTGTTGCTTTCACTAAAAATTTTTTGTTGTTCACAATCGACAAAATCGCTGAGATTTTTTTTCCTTCTTGTATTAAACTAACCGAAATCCTTCTCACATTGCTTCACACAGTTTCACCGCCGCGATAATTAACGCACGAAAATCCAATATCACGCAAATCAACTGCAAGCAACACTTTGGTGAACACGCGACCTTTAACCACCCTTTTCTACCGTTCCACGGGGAAACAGCGGGCACACTCGCGGAATTCGGCGGCGGACACAAATAATAATCAAAACCCTTCGAGCCTTAGAGCCACTATTCGCGCGGGAGGTACGATTCGCTAGTACTCTTCGCAAGCACCGACGTCCAAAAACGGTGCACCGCTAGCTATACTTTCAGCTTAGACGATAGAGAGGAAACTACACAACCTGACGCACGAAAGGTAAATCAACATCTAGTTTATCCTTGTGTGCAGTTCTGTAGGCCTAGGCGCGCCAAGCCACTCCGGGATGGGGCGGTTCGCTTTCCATCGCACCAACGGAACGAACAAATCACGTACCCATCTCTCTCACTCTTTCACATGGTTTGGCGAGCGAGATGTTCGCATGCAATGGATGTGTGAGAGGGAACTCCTGTTGTGTGTTGAGTTCACCAGGAAAATTAACTGAGTGCGATACTGAGTGAACAACAGGCGAATGTGTTCATGAAATGGCTCACGAAAGTTCTCTCGCTCTCTTCTTAGCATAGGACCATATGGGAATTCATATGGCTCGCAGAGATTTACCACACACACACTACAACACCGTTTTCATTTGGTTCCCTCATACAATTGATGAAGCTCAACACAGCAGCCAACGGTTTGTTTAGTTCCTTGTTGATACACACTACACTGAAACTCGGTGACTGCGCCGATTCACACTTAGAACAAAGCAGAAAAAAAGGCGGTAATGCCGAGAAAAGTGTGACATTGTGGAGGTGGAGTTGGGGTTGGATTTGATCGTAATGGAGGAAGACAAACACAAAAGTTGGAAAATCAATGCAGAGTTTAAAGCGAAGCTGCTCTAAATTACGGCTAAGTATCATTCAGGTCTGTTGTCGTTTTGGTTGATTGAATCTGTAAGGGGAAATGTGAAGATAATAGAAATAGTGGCGAATTCATTCACTAACATGATCAATCCTTGATCAAGTAATCAATGTTGGAGAATGATAGTAAGAAAATTAGTGTGACCAATTATTGCAACTAATTTTATGAATTGAGTTCGAATTGAAAATCATAAACGCACAGTTTACAGAATACTCAAATTGTTCTATGGTTTCGGCTTTGCTTTTGATTATCACACACCTTTTACTTCAGTTTTACTTTATCGATTTTTGAGAACTTTAACGTGGGCGAACATGGCTTTCGAGTCCTTGCGAAAGTGCAAATATTCACATTTATCCCGGAATCCGATCGGATCTTTCTGACTTTGGCATTTTTTTACGGTCCGTTCGACTTTCAATTCAATCGAGCTGTGCAAATAATCACAAACTCGCCTTGACACTAAATCATCGGTATTCGTAAGCAATGTATAAAAATAAACTTTTCCGTACTAGATATGTATTCTATGTAGCACAATAACACATTTTCTGCAGGTGGAGAAAGAATCTTGAACGAGAATTGTGTCGAAGAAATAATTTTATATCATGGGGATATAGTTTTAGCGGAAAATCTAGAATGATTTTGCGTGAAGGTCAGAACTGCATGGTCTAAGTATTCAAATTAAAAATAACAAGTACAATAAAACTATTCATTGAATTTAAATCTGATGGAGACTTTCTCTTCCATCTGTATATAATGGAAATCCAACGATGCAGAATTATTATTATTATTATTATTATTATTACTGTTTATTCTGCAACTTAAGACAATGCCTTTCCAAATGTTACAATGCATTTAACATAGTAGAACTAGTGACACATACCTTGGAAATTTTTATAATTTTTCTAATCTAACAAATTTTTAAATTAATTTTCACGAAAGTGCTCGACCAACCCTCTCCTAAATGCTGAATCTGATTTTTCCAAAGTTAAATCATTCGGTAGTGAATTCCAAATTGTAACGCCTCTGACAAAAAATTAATTGCCATATTTCATCAAGTGGTAGCGCGGAATTACAAACTTCCGACAGCGAACGCTTCTCAATGGTCTCAATTTACTGAACAAATATTGTGGTTCTTTGTTTTTTATTAGTTGGAATATCAGCAAGCAACATCTAAGCTTCCCAAAGCTATGAAACGCGCATCCAAGTAAATTTGACTGCAAATGTGAAACATGCCAAAAATTATTCAGAATGAACACGATACGTACACGTGAATTTAAAGCTACTTTTAGTTTGTTGATTGCAACTGATGAAGACTGTATCAAAAGGAAATCGCACGACATAAAATCAGGAAGGATAAGCGATTGAAACAATTTTGATTTAGCAATGCATAGTTTTCCATACACTTTTCCACATTGTTCGAATAAAATTGTCCCATTCCATATTTACTTGGATTTTGTAGCCCAAGCTGGTAACAGAGCTAACAACTGGCAATAATGAGTCATTCAGCCTCAAACACGGTCTGTCAACATTATTTCTAGCATACCCTATGAACATTGCGTACGACTTTTTAACATTGATTGACAATCTATTTCTCAATGACCACTCAGAAATACGAGCCAAATCTTCATTCACTTGAAAAGTGATTACATTTGTATTTTGTATTGTACATTTCTGCCGTAAAACTAATTATCAATAAACTCTTAGAACAAACCGTAATAAAATCAAACCACCATAGTCAATCTGTGTTTTGAGTCTGAAAAAATATTTTTTTCTTAGTTTTTTCCAAGAAATCTGTATTATCTGTATTAAATTTATAAGTTCAAATTTGAAGCATAGTCCAAGTTCTAGTATCATTGAATGACAATGTTATTATTGATACGATGATATTAATTGTATCCACGTAGAGCCGGCCAAGTATTTACACTTTAGTAAAAATGCTATTCTACTTTGAGGTGTAATGGAAGTTTACACAATTCTCAGAACATGCTTGTTCAAATTGGTAACTAGGTAAATATCGTCATTATAATCTAACTCTGGTTCACACGAAAATGTAATGGTTGTAATGAATTAGAATATAGCAATCCAAAAACTAGAGAATGGTGAATGATTGAAAAGGGGACATAACGCTGCTAGGAAGCTTATTGTTTGGACACGGGTAGATGGGCCTAGAAGTTATTATTTTGTTGTCATTCAATTCAGAGGCATCTGTATCTATAGCTTTGACAACGACGTATATATTTTGTGACTTCTTCAGATGCTATCTGAAATCTCAAAAGTCTGATCCTGCTACGTTTCAATAGATGTTCTATTTTTAGACACATATTGCCCAAGAGTAAGTAAATTTAGGTGTTTCAGTTCGTTTTGTTCAACTCAATAATCAACATCAAAACGTTTTGAAAAAAAAAAAAGGAAAATTGGTTGCATCATCGAGTCGTTCAAATGATTTAAAGTTATTTTTCACTGTTTGGTTTTGGTCGTAGTTAAACTTCTATAGATTACGCTCAAAGACGGATTCCAGTAAGAGTCATCTTGTTGCGGACAAATTCATTTTCAGCTATTTGTGCTTCAATATTTCCAGAATTGAGTCCTTATGTTCATTTTGAACTGTTCGAAAAGATCTTAATAAATATATAGGAAACTAGAAGCTCGTTTTCAACGCTATTTTAATATATCAACTACAAACATGAATTTGTATTAATACTTGTGTTTGAAATACCGAGAAATGATGCACCAAGGCGACGAATGTCTACAAAAAAATAAAAAAAAAAACAAAACAATTCTTTTCTATATTAAATTACCTCATTAACTTAACTAATTATTGTTTCTTCTTCGAATTACAATTCCTCGCGTCGCTGTGCAGTCACCTGCCATGATTTCAGCAATGTCATCAACAACACGCGCATTAGATCTACGCACATGCTGTCCAGTTGGTATTTTATCATGATTGATTCAAAAACGCATTTTCATTCAAAAACGTAAATAAATTCGATCGGTTTAAGGGGGTAGTACACTATAAACATCATGAAAAGTATGTGATTTCCGCGATTTTTTTCAACGAGAAAATAAATTACTATAATCAATCTGATATCACAATTTGATTAGGTATATGTTACTTAAAAAAACAAAAAAATATATTGGCGTCAATCGGACTTTCCCCTGAATAGCCGCAACCGGTTTGTTGAACCCTTGCAGCCAAAACATAGTAAACTGATGGAAGTACTACAAGTTTTTCTAGTGGACCGATTTCAGCGAATGATTTTTTGTAAAAAAATTGCGTTTTTGCCTCAAAAATCGAGACAAAAACATTCACCAAAATTTTATTTTTCAAAATATCAAAAAAAAAAATCCTACGTACGATGACAAGAAATTTAGTGGCAAATCTGAGAAAAACTGTTTCATCAAAATACCGAGAAATGATGCACCAAGGCGACGAATGTCGACAAAAAATTTCGGAGGTAGAACTCCCACCATTTTGCAAAACTTAGTTTCGAGAAAAACGCGTTTGAAATTTTGGATCCACGCTCCTCACGCAAAGACCTAGGTCCACTAGTTGGCTTGTAACTTTAGAACGGAGGATCGGACAAACCTGGGACAAAAACTACAGTAAAGTAGACACCCCAGAGAACATTTTAGGCCACAAATATTTTTTTTTTCAAATTTCCATAGTGTACAACCCCGTTTAGAAACGAGCGATTGGGATATTATTTATGCGAAAATACTAAAATTAAAAATTAATTAAATTAATTAAAAATAAGTAATAGAAGTGAAAATTTGTAGTTATCTGTATTTTTTGAGCCAAATTCATGAAAAAAAAAATCTGCACAGGGTAGATAGGAGATATGTTATGTGAAAAAACCTTAGCTTTCCAGAAAAAAATATGAAAAAATATAGTGCTCTTGGTCCCGACACTAGAAAACAACGAAAAACAAATACAATCAAAAATAACTAAAACAGAATTCAAATTTTCTGCTAATGAGTAATTCCAAATGAAATCGACAAATGACAAAACATGAGTATTTTTGATTCGAATGAAAGTGTGTATTCCGTTTGGGTTAGAGGAAATATGAGTTTCCCACAGCAATTGGGAATTTTAAAAATCAAGCGTAACTTTTGAAAAGGGCGTCGATTTGAGTAAAAGAAATGTTTGATAATTTATATCTCAAAAATTATGAGTCGTACCGAAATAGTGTCTTAGAAAGAGTTATAGAGTATTGATGGTTGAATATAAAAAAAATGTGCGCTGAGAAAAAAAATAGTACTCTTTTTTGTTATTTACAAAATAAAAATTCAATTTGCAATATCCAAAATACATATTTTTATTTTATTTTTTTTCACACAAAATAGAAGTCATGAAGAAAATTTAAAAAATGGGCCCAAGATGGTAAAACTATTTTTGACAAACTTTGTGGAACATCGAATTTTTAGGAATTTTCGAAACTTCGAATTTTTGTATGTTAACAATCATTTTTAGCCACAAATTATGAATCCTGATGTGATTTAAAACAAAAAAGGTTATTATCAATCTCCTTCTAAATGTAGCCATTCTCGAAATATTTAAAAAAATATTTCTAATTCATTGTCTTTTTAAAGGAAATAATCCCTTTTAATATGTTTGACGTGTTATACCGTCATGTTCATGAAATTTTGTGAATTTGCTTATAATTTCCAACAACTTTTCCAAATACATCATCATGGTTCATTTTTTGACTCCAGTGTAACTTTTGAAAAGGGCGTATCGATTTGAGTAAAAGAAATCTTTGATAATTTATATCTCAAAAAATATGAGTCGTACCGAAATAGTGTGTTAGAAAGAGTTATAGAGTATTGTTGGCTTAATTTGAAAAAAAAAATACACTGAGAAGAAAAATTAGTACTCTTATTTTTATTTACAAAGTAAAATTTTAATTTGCGATATCAAAAAATGTGTATTTTTTATATATTTTTTCAATTTTTTAATATAAAATAGAAGTCATGTAGAAAATTAAAAAAATGGGCCCAAGATGGTAAAACTATTTTTGACGAACTTTGTGGTACATCGAATTTTTAGGAATTTTCGAAACTTCGAATTGTTATATGTTAACAATCGTTTTTAGCCACAAATTATAAATCCTGATGTGATTTAAAACAAAAAAGGTTATTATCAATCTCCTTCTAAATGCAACCATTCTCGAGATATTTAAAAAAATATTTCCAATCTATAATCTTTTTTATAGTAAATAATCTCTTTTAATATGTTTGTCGTGTTATACCATCATGTTCATGAAATTTTATGAATTTTCTTATAATTGCCAACAATTTTTTTGATTGATTGAAGTTTGTATTAAGATAAAACAGATTTTTTAGTTTCGCTACGTTTTGTATTAACCCACATGTCGAATGTTTCGTAACGTAACTCCTAAACATATGTCTGTACCATAACGATGTTTTTGGAAAAGTTGTTGGAAATTATAAGGGAATTCATAAAATCTCATGAACATGATGGTATAACACGACAAACATATTAAAAGGGCCTATTTACTATTGAAAAGACAATAAATTACAAATATTTTTTTAAATATCTTGAGAATGGCTACATTTAGAAGGAGATTGATAATAACTTTCATTGTTTTAAATAACATCAGGATTCATAATTCGTGATTAAAAATGACTGCTAACATAGAAAAACTCGAAGTTTCGAAAAGTCCTAAAAATTCGATGTTTCACAAAGTTCGTCAAAAATAGTTTTACCATCTTGGGCCCATTTTTTAAATTTTCTACATGACTTCTATTTTATATGAAAAAAATAAAAAAAAATATAAAAAATACATATTTTTTTATATCGCTTTTTTTTTAATTTTCTTCTCAGTGTATATTTTTTTTCAAATTAAGCCAACAATACTCTATAACTCTTTCTTACACACTATTTCGGTACGACTCATATTTTTTTAGATATAAATTATCAAACATTTCTCTTAATCAAATCGATACGCCCTTTTCAAAAGTTACGCTTGAGTCAAGAAATGAACCATGATTATGTATTTGGGAAAGTTGTTGGAAATTATAAGCAAATTCATAAAATTTCATGAACATGACGGTATAACACGACAAACATATTAAAAGGGATTATTTACTATAAAAAAGACAATAAATTAGAAATATTTTTTTAAATATTTCGAGAATGGCTACATTTAGAAGGAGATTGAGATTGATAACCTTTTTTGTTTTAAATCACATCAGGATTCATAATTTGTGGCTAAAAATGATTGTTAACATACAAAAATTGGAAGTTTCGAAAATTCCTAAAAAATCGATGTTCCACAAAGTTCGTCAAAAATAGTTTTACCATCTTGGGCCCATTTTTTTAATTTTCTTCATGACTTCTATTTTGTATGAAAAAAAAAAAATAAAAAATAAAAAATATGTATTTTGGATATTGCAAATTGAATTTTTATTTTGTAAATGAAAAAAAGAATACTAATTTTTTCTCAGTGTATTTTTTTCATATTAAGCCAACAATACTCTATAACTCTTTCTAACACACTATTTCGGTACGACACATATTTTTTGAGATATAAATTATCAAAGATTTCTCTTACTAAAATCGATACGCCCTTTTCAAAAGTTACGCTTGAGTTAAAAATTTCCCAATTGCTGTGAAAAACTCATATTTCCTCCAACCCAAACGGAATACTTACTTTCATTAGAATCAAAAATACAAGTTTTTAAAATCTGCATTTCTAGGACGATTTCATTTGGAATTGCTGTAATGTAATATTTTTCCAAAAAAGACCTGAATCGGTCTAGTAGTTCAGAAGTTATGAATAAAAAAAAAAAAAGATGTTTGGAACAAATGAGAAACAAACGATTTTTCGGATAATTTTGACAATCACATTCTCTGTGCTTTAATAAGAAAATTGAATAAAAAAGAAGAAAGAAAAAGATAAACAGTGTTACTTATTTATTGCGTCTTTTATTATTATTTTCTTTCAATTTAAAATTTTTTTTTTTAGGTGTAATACACTAAATTTAGATCTTTATAGTCAACGAATGGGCCATTTGAAGCTCGCAATTGACCAGAAACGTCCAGAATTGGTCAAAAGAGGAGGCGTTGTGTTCCATTAGGACAATGCAAGGGCACACAATTCCGAGAGCTTGATTGGGATGTTTTACTGCATCTACCATATAGTCCGGGCCTGGCACCAAGCGATTATCACCTTTTTCCGCATTACAAAATATCCAGAAAGATAAGAAATGGAGATCAAGAGAAGATTATAAAAATCTATTGCTAGAGTTTCTCGCCAATAAGGACAAAGACTTCTGTGATAGAGATATTAGAAAGCTAACTTTAGAAAGGCAACCAATTTTGTTGTAAAATTCTATAAACGGGGCATATTTGACACAAATCGGATATTCCGAAGCATTTTAAAAATAGTTTTGAATTTCACCCAAAAATAATGGATTACTTTTTCCCCAACCTAAAATATAAATGGGTTTCTGTTTGTCTGTCTTTCTATCTTTGTGATTCTTAGGGATTCGGAAATTACTGAACCGATCGATGTAAAAATTTGTATGTAGGGGTTTTTGGGGCCGAGGAAGGATCTCATGATAGGGTGGCTGCCATACTATTGAAACACAAATTTCTGCATAACTCGTGAGCTAATTAAGCAAATGGAACTAAATTTGGCATATGTAGGTTTTAGAGGGCATTAAATGTTTCTATAGTGGTTCGACACTTCTCCCCCTCTCGAAGAAGGAAGGGACTGCCATACAATTGAAACTCAAATTTCTGCAAAACTCGAGAATCAATCCAACAACTGGAACCAAATTTGGCATGTGATAGTTTTTAGAAACGAAGAATGCTTCTAAGATGGATTGCAATACCTTCCTCCTCTGAAAGGGGTGGGGGGAGGCTTCCAGTACAAACAAAACACCAATCTCTGCATAACTCGAGAAATAATAGATAAAAAAAGAACCAAAATTCGAATGTGAAGATTTCACAGTACAATAAATGTCCCATAAAAATATCACACATATTTCAATCAACGATATTCAAACCAAACATGACAATTGAAGTTTTCGGAAAACACTGAATGAAAATGGGAAACTTACATCCTGATAAGCGTTATTAGACCATTTTATGTTTGATGTCTATATAAATAAAAATGGATGGTCAATTGTGTTGGAAAGCGCAAAACTCGAGAAAGGAATCGTCCGATTTGAGCTGCCATTATTTTATTATATCTTTAGATCAAACATGTATTCCACGTTATTTGCATGTGATTGAAGAATCTTGTACGAGAATTGTGAATATTATACGAGGATATTATAATGACGAGTTTTGGTAGAAGTACTAGTAAATTTATAGTAAAAGGAAAATGTAAAACGTCAATTAGAACCTTGAACGTTCGCTTATTGAGAAAACGTGAATATTTATTCATAACAAAAAAAAAATTATTCTGGGCGGGACGAAGTTTGCCGGGTCAGCTAGTTAAGACTGAGAAAAACCAATGTTGTTCTCATCACTTTAGTATGACAACTGAATCGTGAACTTAATCCGGCGGTCTAATATTGAGATAATTAATTGTTTTTCATAGAAAAATTTTAAGGGGTTGTATCTAGGACACGACCGCATTTTCGACGTAGAACCACGGAATTGTATTATTCAATCCGCTTGTTTTGACGTGGGACTACGTCTAACCTTCAATATAGGGGTCTATTTCAATGTTTCGGGTGGAAAAAAGTGTAAGGTTTTCCTACTGGTATTTGAAAGCATACTTCCATGAAAGATACGTTGTATCTAAGTAAATGCAGTGTATGTCCGTATTCCAAAATTCTGAATACTCCTTCATATCCGCACTAGCACAAAAAATTTTCGTATGTTGCTGACACCTTCTTTGTCGCAGCACACTTTGATAGGAAGGGCTTCCTCTTCTTCGATGGTGTATAGTGAATACGGATGAAATTGAATTGGCAATATATTCCATTCTTGCATCGAGCTGTGTGTGTCTATGTGTGTGAAATCAGCATTAGGTGTGAGTGATGTCCGCTCGTTGTGTTGCACTTACTACTCGCTCGCAACTGTGATTTCATTCCATTAGCGGAAAGAAACTCTACTCCATACTCCTCCTTCCCTTGTCTTTCCCGACAGGGAAAGAATCCATTCACGCTCAATGTTGTTGCTCCGATGGTTACCAAACGAGAAGTGGTGTGGGTTCAAATCGTGGATGGCTTAATTATAACAAATAAGTTGGAAACGGGCAGAAACTAATGTATTAGTTGCTCGTTATTGACGATACGTGTACGGGAAGCACACAAATCGGCAGAACAAATTTATGGGAAAATGGGAATGCTTCCAGTTTTCATTAGTTTAAAGCGTTTAGAGATTAGGGAATTGTATTGTATAGCATATCAAACAAATCTTAGATAATTTACAATTCGATTGGTATGCTAATCATCAGAATCCGTTCGCTGTGAGAATAGTTATTAACGTTGACTTTATTTCATAAAAACGTAACCTGTTTTCTGATTTGGCACCCTTCCTGAAAGACGTAGTTCTACGTCAAAAAAATCTTTTCCACACGCAATAAACTTGATAGTCTATTGCGTAAGATATAAATTCTTATGGATAAGGTAATTTTCATTCATAATTTTGATTTTTTTATTTCTTCCACAGAAAACGCATCTGTTTATTTGCTTCATGTACACAAGCTGTTTCTCTAACCTTCTGTAACTTTTCTTACATTATTCCCTCATTCAAAGTCTAACTATCTTAATCTCGCAATGTTTCTGTACATAGGAGCCTAGACTTTCCGAGAATACGGGTGAACTCTCACTACGTTGTTATTAATTTTACTCACAAATGCACTTATTTTCACTCACTCTCCGACAGAAGGTGGATCATGGCGGCTTTTGTTCATCGTGAGTGAACTTCGTACTCAAATTTTGTACAGAGCATTTTCCACGCGCGGACAGACCTCTCAAACTTCGGGAAATGTAGCGAATGGCAAACTGCTGTCCGCTGTTGCGTTGTTGTATGGTACGGTTTTTTCTTGTGGGTAATGTAATTATTTGAAGTTGATTAATATTGAAGTGGTGTGGTGGAAGTATACAGAGATAGAGAAAGAGAGGGAAAGATCAAGCGAATTGCGTCTAGGGATGCTGTGGGTGAGTGAGTGGAACAGAGAGCTAGCGGTAGTCATTTGGGCCACGTGATGAGATAATTTGCACGAATCCCTGCACGAGGGATGAATGCAACGAATCGTGTTACGACGAACTGTCTGCCGATGACGATGATTCCGTTGATGGGTTTGTGCTGTTTAATGATGTTGTTTGGGATGTGGTTAAAAGTTTAACTTTGTGGTGATAAAGGTTTATTGAAATTGTGCTCGGCTGAGCCTATTTTTGTGTGCTCTCGAGCACACTGCAATCAAACTGGATGTTTTATATCATTTAGGTCTGATTATGAAATACTTTCAATTTAATAAGTTTAATTAATTTAATTAATTAGGCCGCCATTCGAAGCTGTCTGCGTTTGTGGTGGTGCGTTGTGAACTATGTTTGTAGGCATACGAGTGCATTGTACGTAATGGAGCATCAATTTACTACGAATGCTTGGTTTCCATTATGGCCCATGTTATGGTCATCAAACGTATACCATTGTAGGACAGCATAGTAGGGTTCCCGATCGATTGATAACAAATGCCGTCGGGAGACGTGTATTAAATGTTACGTCGATGGAATGGTAACATGAAATTACGGCTGAAACTCTGCTTCCTTATAATTTCCACTAGCTCGCAAGCTCAAGCGTTATGTTTCACCGATAATTTTGTTTTACAAATAGCGGTTGTTTTTTGGTTCGACCCTACGTAATACTTTGAGCCGTCTCGGAGTCCGTAAATACGTGCTTTGTAAATTTTACGCAATTCTTTGTTGTTATGCTGCAGAGCTCAGACCCATATCTGAATTGATTAGAAAAAAAATTCAATGCCTTAATTTTTACTCTCTGAGTCACAATCTGCAGATATTTGCATAATTTCAAAATATAAAATATAAATATTATTACCAGTCTCCTAGATATGAAACAGTGTTAAATATTAAACTTCTTCATATGTCAGTTTTTTCGGCAGAGTATGTTGAGGATGACCACTAGTGATCGTGAAATAGACGGACCAATCTTTTTCAAGAAGACCCTAGGTACAAATGCTATGCACATGATTTTCGAACGAAATGCAACGGATGCAGCGAATGGCGCATTAAAAAGACCATTTCGAGTTTAAGTGATAAGATCACCAATTATAGCAGTAGATGATGTAACATGGAAAATGATTAATAGCAATCAGATTGAATAAAAAGATTTCAAATCAAACTGTTACTCGTGGAAGATCATAAAATTCGATTTTTTTTACACTTTTGGATAGCTTAGAAGCTATCAAAAATGTTAACAACCCTGAAGTATAAAGTAACTTATTTGTAGCTAAGTTACTTAATTCATTACAACGTACCGCAGTACAAGTTAAGTAAACAAAATTTGATTTTTACGCATCCTAGACAAATTTCAGCTGAATCGACACAACTTCCATCACCTTAATATACAATAGTTTTAGTCCCAAAATTTCCCGAATTCACATTCAAACACCCTCTAAACACACCGCATGAGATTTGATCACCTGATACTAGACTGGAGATTCCAAAAAATCTAAAACAAAATCTCACTCCTCAAAATACATTTTGCGAAACACATGAACTGTTTGGAGCTAAAAAACGTTTTGATGATGTTGATTACTGCCGTTCTACGCATAGTTGGCCCACGTTATTTTTAGATAATTCTCACGTTTCTTCATAAACGATGTTTTTATGCATAATCTTCCGAAAAACACAAAAAACATATTATTTATTCCCGGCTTTTAAAAAATCATCAAACTCAACTGTCCCATGTTGATATTTTAGGCATAACTGTCCCACACGTTGTCTCACAAATAAAAAAAAAGGTCAACAGAACACGTGTACATCGTGTGTGAGCGAATGCCTCATAACAATGAGATTTATATTCTGCAGTGTTGCAGATTCACTGCGCTCACACCACTGTGGAATTCACAAGCGATATCACTATCATATACAGGTCGGACTCGATTATATACAGACTCGATTATATGGGATTCGATTATATACAATTTTGGACTCGATTATATACAGTTTGGAATATTTTTTTATATTTCAAATATGACTTGTTTCAATAAAAAATGTAACCTTTCAACGTTAAGGTGAAATTTAAGTGTCTATTTCATGTACGGTGGGGTAAAAATCGTGATTTTTGAAGATTTTCCCCAGGAATTGTTTATATCGATATTTCAGCCACATTAAGAAAGATAGAAGCAGGGTGTCAAAGAACAAATTGTAGAGCGATTAAAGAACTTCAATTTAATTGATAGAAACAATTTAGTTTAATATAATGTTTTAGGATAAAGTTAATAATAACACATTAAAAATTATTAACTTTTAAGTTTCTGACTTCCAAAATGTCATTTAAACCCACTAATTTAGATGTTCCACTACTACAGGGTTTTCCATTTCGGGCTTCCGAAAGTATACAGCCTTGCGCTGACAACCGTTTGACATAGCTGTCAACCAAAGCGTCATACCGTTAGTTGAATGTCTGCCATTTTACAATATGGATCGTTTTAGCATCGCAGAACGTGTTAATTTTGTTGAATTATACTATAAAAATGATGAAAAACCGGCAAATGTTTTTCGAGCATTACGGAGGTATTTTGGTCGTCATGGACGGCCTACAGAGCACACAATCGCTAATGTAGCGCGTAAATTCGAACAAACTGGATCCGTAGCGGATATTGTGAAACCTGTGCATCATCGTAATGTGGGTTCGGCCGAAAATATTGCTGCTGTTGCTGCCAGTGTGGAGGATGACCCGAATGTTTCGATTCCACGGCGTGCTCAGCAATTGGGCTTGTCAAACACATCATTGTGGCGAATTTTGCATTTGGACTTGCACCTACATCCATATAAAGTCCAACTGGTACAAAAATTAGAGCGCGGTGACCATGGAATGCGTCGGGCATACGTCGATTGGGTGAACGAACAACAGCAGCAAAATGCTGTATTTTCGCATCAAATTTTCTTCAGCGATGAGGCACATTTCGAGCTCGGTGGCTATGTGAACACCCAAAATTTCCGTATATGGGGCTCAGAAAATCCACACGTGATTGTTGAGAGGCCATTGCATCCGCCAAAAGTCACTGTTTGGTGCGCATTATGGTCTGGTGGAGTCATCGGGCCGTATTTCTTTGAAAATGAGGACGGCGAGACGGTAACTGCATGTTAACCGATTTTTTTTGCCACAAATTGAAGATATGGATACGGATGACATGTGGTTTCAGCAGTGAACGAAATTTGAGGGACGCATAATTTCGCGTTTTGGTGATGCCAATTGGCCGTCCAGATCATGCGATTTGAACCCGCTAGACTTTTTTGTGGGGTTATGCGAAAGACCGTGTCTATTCCAACTCTCCGCAAATTCTTGAATATTTGAAAGACAACATTCGTGAAGTTGTGACCGAGATACCGCCCCATATGTGCCGAAAAGTCATCGAAAATTACCTGTTCCGGATCAAGGTGTGCGAGGAAGCCCTAGGTGGACATTTGAATGATGTTGTATTTCACACATAATGGCATAAACCAAACTTTAATTTGAAATAAAAGTTTCATCGAAATTCGATTTCTAAGTGTGTTTTATTTCAATTTACTTTCGGAATTTAAAGATGGAAAACCCTGTGTATCCTGTAGTAAATTTTATCATCTTTCAAATGAAAGCAACAGAATCGTCTTACGTAGCGCAATTTCACAGTATTCACAATTCGTTAGTCATTCAGCCAACAATCAAACGGCAGCGAAGCCTTACAAATGGCCTTCTTCAAGGCCGAGAGTTTAGTTTAGTTTTCTAAATTGGACTTTTTTAAAGCTAGAGATTAATGTACTGACAAATTTAAAAGCCTCATAATTCAAAACATAATCATCATTATTCTACACATTATTCACACAGTCTCTCTCATCGCTGATATCAGACACAATTGTTTAGCTTGATGCAAAGGAAAAACGAATGAAAAATATCGCACACAGTGGTGCATTTTTGTTCGGTGGAGGTATCACTATGATTTTTAAGCCGCCTAATGGAGAGGTGCTTCTGTATTTTTGCACCACATCATTTCTGCATCTGTACTGGGGAGTAAGTTTAAAATTTCGAAAACAAGCGTGTAACGTTTGAGATGCAAAACTTTCAGCGTCTTTGCCGCCGGATCGAAGTGGTATCATAAAGTAGTATGCACTTTCGAAAGATGAACGGTTTGTTACTTATTGACCAAATCTTTCAACTAAAAATCAATTCGCTATTGATCACTTCGGATATGAAATTTCTAAAATATGTTCATGCGGGAAAAGAGCTCCTGACGAATTTTATACCAATTCGTCTTAGAAGTTGGCAGCACCACCTCAGATAGCAGCGAAACGTTGTGAAAAAACTCAAAACTATAAACAAAACTATGTAAATCGCGGTGATTCAAAAACTATAATACCTATAAAGTTCGGGTCAAAGGATGAAATGTAGAAAATCGTTTAAATTTTCATGAAAAAATACCAAAATTTTCTTGAAAACAAATTTCAGCGAAAAAAAAATTATTTTAAAAATTAAAATTTATTTATCTTTAAAACTCTCAAAAAAAATCTATGGATAGCCCGGTGACCGGAATAAATCGCCACAGTAAACAACTGCAACAGAAACAACCGCTTAGAAAAAGTGTAGTAGGCTAGAAATATTTGGCGCGGGAAAAACATCATGTGCCTCACATTTCTATTATAAATTTATTCTCTTGTTCTCGTTTTTCGAAATTTATTCTGAGGACAATGTAATGGGGACGAAGTCCCCATTTGGCGAGGATAAGGAATCGAGGCGGCCCATGCCGCCAAGATGACGCAATCCGAGTCCACCGCCGACCCGCCGTCGGAAGCGGCGGTGTCTCGCACGCAAACCTGGGATCCACTGATTGCCCGGTTAGTTTGAAACATAGGATACGATCCTTTAGCAATGTCCGACCGAGCTCTAGCGAGCGTCGGACGGTATACGTCTGCCCGGGGCGTTACGTTTGCCTGGGGCGATACGTTTGCCCGGTTAATTCTTGTTTTGAAATACAATACCGCGCCACAATATTTATAGCCTACTACACATTTTATAAGCGGTGGTTTCTGTTGCAGTCGTTTTCTGTGGCGATTTATTCCGGGAACCGGATAGCCCTTACAATTTCCAACAAGTTATTCTAAGTTATTCTAACAACAACTTTTTCATGTTTTCTTCGAAAAAATTACAACTAATCCTAATTTTGTTTGAAGTCAAGATAGCTATAGTTTTAGATCTTAATATATAGATATAGTGTACTCGACAAAGTTTTAGATCTTAATAAAATATGAACTTTCGTCGAAGACGTCAACTTTCTATCTTCTATAGTTTCTGGAATTTTGGTATGGAGACCTCTAAAAACAATTATGTTTTACTCGTTACATTTTTGTGTGTAAATTATCGCATTTGACATGTTCTTAACATGTTTCTGAATAGAAAAAAGTTTGCAGAGCATGTAAATCGCGATAATTTATACATACAGTGAAAGCTCTCTATAGCGACATCGCAAGGGACCGTCGTTATAGAGAAATGTCGCTATAAAAAACTATCGCTATAGAGAATTCGGATGTCGTTATAAAGAGAGAAACGCTCTAGTCCCTGCGAAACAAATCAATTATATTTATAACAAAGGAAACTGACTGAAATAATTGAAACGAAACATTAAACAATAGACACAAAATTCAGCCCCCAAAATTTTGTCCCCTAACAAAACTTTGTTAATAAACCAGCATAAATCGTTTGGAAAGCATCTTCTAGTTGGTTTTGGGAGTCCATTCCTTTTGACGAATTTTTGAAACCATCCGTCGCTGGCTTTGAATGATTTTTGGTCTAGTTTCGCAGTTTTAAATTTTAATTAAATCTTTCAATTATGTCCAATTAATTTTTTAGCGTCAAAGATTTTCTTGTCTTTGAATTTATTTTGGACTGGAATTTAGATTAAAACAAACTATGCTTCAAACTGTTGTGTGAGTTTAAATTTACAATCTTACCATGTAACAGTTGGACGGACAATACTTTTCGTTTTAGGTTCAATGCAAATACTTTATTTTCTCAAGGACGGGATTCTGGTACAACAATGCTTAAATTTATTTGTTTCAATAAGCTTTCCCTATCTCTTATCAGCTTACAGGTTTCCTATTTGTGTGTATTGTGAAAGCTGAGCTGAATTCGTGTAGAACTGAATAAAGATTGGGAAACTGACATCATTCTTTTTTTGCCTCGCCCTATCACTGTTTTGGCAGAATGAATTTTATTAGCACCAGAAGTAAAACGTGATCCACAACAGCTAATCTGTATTGTATTCCTTTTTACCCACACGGTATCGTTTAGTTAGTTTCCCACTGCGCGTCCCGAGAGCTTCAGAGCGATCACGTCTCTTTCGAGGGTTTTTTTATTACTCTTTCGTTATACGAAATGGTACAGCTGATTATGTGCAGCAGAGTTTTGAATATATGGAAATGTACCGTCAGCAGAATCGCGTCTGAATATATGTTCAGGTTGAGTGATGTTTCAAATTTAAATTTCTCTGCTTTTGTTAAGTAAAGTCTGCTTCATTTAATATTGGAACAAATTCTTTTGCTCATTGTGGCGCTCCTAGTGGACGGATTTGGAAACTTTTTTCACCCACGTGTCGGGAAATTCATTACCTTTCACCATGTATTTATGTCATAACACCAAACGATAGCATTTTGTAAACAACCGCCATGGAAGCCGAACGGAAAGATACAATTGTGCACAGTTTTCTTGAAAATCCATTGTTGTCGGCATCTAAGCTAGCTAAACAGCTTAAAATGCCCAGAAATACCGTATGGCGTGTTATCAAGCAGTACAAGGAAACATTGACGACGGCTCGGAAGCCGCATTCGAAGCGTCGGAGTGGAACTGTCGACCGGAAACTGCGTGGGAAAGTCATCAAGGCCGTCAAGAGGAATCCCAATCTTTCAGATCGCGATTTGGCCAATAAGTTCCAGGCCGCTCACAGTACGGTGCGACGAATTCGTCTCCGGGAAGGAATAAGGTCATTCCGAGCCAGCAAACAGCCAAATCGGACGCTGAAGCAGAACAATGTGGCCAGAATCCGTGCTCGAAAGCTGTACGACCAAGTGCTGACCAAGTTCGACGGATGTATTCTGATCGACGATGAGACCTACGTGAAGGCGGACTTTGGGCAAATCCCAGGTCAAAAATTTTATTTGGCGACGGCTCGGGGGGATGTACCTGCAAAATTTAAGTTCGTGTTTGCGGATAAATTCGCCCGCAAGTACATGATTTGGCAGGGGATATGCAGTTGTGAACAGAAAACCAAAGTCTTTCTCACTGACAAGACAATGACATCAGAAGTCTACAAAAAAGAGTGCCTACAGAAACGGATTCTGCCGTTTATTCGTGCCTACGACCGTCCAGTAATGTTTTGGCCGGACATCGCAAGCTGCCATTACAGCAAAACGGTTATGGAATGGTACGCAACGAACGGGGTCAGCGTAATACCGAAGGACCTCAACCCCCCAAACTGCCCCCAGTTCCGGCCGATAGAGAAATACTGGGCAATCACGAAGCGGAGGCTTAAGGCAAAGGGAAAACTTGTTAGGAACATGACTCAAATGAAGAACTGGTGGAATCAAATCGCCAAAACGGTGGACGAAAAGGGTGTGCGCCGCCTAATGTGCCGTATTACGGGAAAAGTACGAGAATTTCTTCGAAACAGCAATGAATAATTTTTTAAATTTTTTTTTTATGAAAGAGTAAAGAAAATGCTACATTTGTATGAAAAACAAATTATGAATTCGTTAATAAATGACTGAACTACACGCAATTGTTTGTGTTCCAATATTAAATGAAGCAGATTTTACACGAAAATTAATAGTTGCGCGCGAACATTTAATCGTTCACAAAACATAATATAGACTATGTTCGTTCATTCATTGAACTTAGTATTTCAATCAAGCTTATTATTATTGCACTGTGAATGGCGTGACCTTGAAAATTATCGCAATAGAGAATGATATGTATGAGCGGTAATGTGTCGTTACAGGGAATGGTCGTTATAGAGAAATGTCGCTTTAAAGAAAAGAATTTCTATGTGATTTTGAAGGGACCTTTGTATATGTCGTTATAGAGAGATTTGTCGCTATAAAGATTGTCGCTATAGAGAGCTTTGACTGTACAAATGCTACGAATTAAACATTAACAGTAATTTTTCAAAGAAAAACATGAAAAAGTTGATGTTCGTAAAACTTTTTCCCTGTAAGGCTGTTCTTCTTCCGATGCATGTGCGACACGTTGGAAATTGTAAGGGCTATTCATACCAATTTTTTCTAAATTTAAAAAATACATGTTTTTGAGAAAAATGAATTTAAATTTTCAAAATATTTTTTTCAATTAATTTTTTTTCCAAATATTTACTTGATATTTTCTAATGAAAACGTGAAAACAGTTCTAAACAGTTCTAAAAACAGTAGCCCGCGATCCATAACTTTCGAGAATTCAGTTATAACATCAGAAAACCTAATAGCCAATAATTTCAATTCATATTTCGTTGACAGTGTTTCACCTATTAATGAAAGTATCGATTTGGTAAGTGAACCTGACGAAATAGTACAGCCGACGGCCAGTGGATGTAAACTGGATTGTTTTCACCTAATAACTTTTGCGGACCTTAAAAGAATTTGTTTTGCACTAGAAAAGTCGGCTGGTATTGATGTCGTCAATGCAAAAGTTGTTCAAGATTGCTTTCATGTTATTGGACATTCCCTGCTGGACCTGATAAATGATTCATTAAGAACTGGGCACGTGCCCAAAGTTTGGAAAGAATCTTTAGTGGTTCCAATACAAAAAATTGCTGGGACGATTAAATCCGAATAGTTTCGTCCTATCACTATGTTGCACACTACAGAAAAACTGCTAGAATTAGTCGTTAAAGGCCAGCTGGTGAACTATTTGAATAATAACTCATTACTAAAGGGTGTGTCACATCAAATTGCATCACGGAAAAAAACGCTGTAGAAATTCGCCCAGTAGACCGATCCTTTTGAAAATTTTAGACAGTAAAATAAAAACTATTAAACAACTTTTGGCATTTTCTTTTGATTCATACTTCGAGCCCAAGCCCGTATGTTCGCACCTTCCTCTTTACCCCGTCCATAAGGTTCTGTACAACGTCAGGTTGTAGTTTTTTTTAACAGAAATCCATTTTCTCTTGAAGTCCGCCTCCGATTTGACAACTTTTGGGTTCTTCCGGAGGGCCTGCTTCATAATCGCCCAATATTTCTCTATTGGGCGAAGCTCCGGCGCGTTGGGCGGGTTCATTTCCTTTGGCATGAAGGTGACCCCGTTGGCTTCGTACCACTCCAACACGTCCTTTGAATAGTGGCACGAAGCGAGATCCGGCCAGAAAATGGTCGGGCCCTCGTGCTGCTTCAACAGTGCTAGTAAGCGCTTCTGTAGGCACTCCTTAAGGTAAACCTGCCCGTTTACCGTGCCGGTCATCACGAAGGGGGCGCTCCGCTTTCCGCAAGAGCAGATCGCTTGCCACACCATGTACTTTTTGGCAAACTTGGATAGTTTCTGCTTGCGAATCTCCTCCGGATCGCTGAATTTGTCCTCTGCGGAGAAGAACAACAGGCCCGGCAGTTGACGAAAGTCCGCTTTGACGTAGGTTTCGTCGTCCATTACCAGGCAATGCGGCTTCGTCAGCAATTTGGTGTACAGCTTCCGGGCTCGCGTCTTCCCCACCATGTTTTGCCTTTCGTCGCGGTTAGGAGCCTTCTGAACCTTGTATGTACGCAGGCCCTCCCGCTGCTTGGTCCGCTGGACGAATGAACTTGACAAATTCAGCTTATTGGCGACATCCCGGACCGAACTTCTCGGATCACGTCTAAACTGCTTAACTACGCGCTTGTGATCTTTTTCACTGACGGAGCATCCATTTTTGCCGTTCTTCACCTTCCGGTCGATGGTTAGGTTCTCGAAGTATCGTTTTAGTACTCTGCTGACCGTGGATTGGACGATTCCCAGCATCTTACCGATGTCCCGATGTGACAACTCCGGATTCTCGAAATGAGTGCACAGGATTAATTCACGACGCTCTTTTTCGTTCGACGACATTTTTCCAAATTTACGAAAAATTGACAGTGAAGCATGGCCAACGTGATCTATACACTCTTATCTGATTATAAGCGAAAGCAGAAGATATAATTCCTAAAAATTAAATTTCTACAGCTTTTTTTCCGTGATGCAATTTGATGTGACACACCCTTTAGCACCAGAGCAATCGGGATATCGGGAATCACATTCCTGTGAAACCGCCTTGAATTTGGTGTTAGCTAAGTGGAAGGAATATATCGAGAACAAAGAAGCGGTCATTGCAGTGTTTTTGGATTTGAAACGCGCGTTTGAAACTATTTCCAGGCCCTTGTTGTTACAGACTCTGCGGCGCTTTGGTTTAGAGGGTTCGGCATTCAAATGGTTTGAAAGTTATTTGAGTAATCGAACTGTTTTTGCTAATTCTGTTTCTGAACCAATAGCTAGTACGTTCGGTGTTCCACAAGGAAGCGTGTTGGGGCCTATTTTATTCATAATGCACATAAATGACATGAAACGAGTCTTACGTTTTTGCGATATAAATTTATTTGCGGACGATACAGTTCTGTTCATAGCAGCTAGAAAATTGGAATCCGCAGCATTGCACTTAAATGGAGATTTGCATTGTCTTAGTAGTTGGTTGAATTATAAGCAGTTAAAATTAAATGTTGGAAAAACCAAGTACATGGTATTTTCTTCGAGATATTATAACACCGAGTGTTTGGTAGAGATAAATGGTGAGACACTTGATCGCGTTAGAGAGATAAAGTATCTTGGTGTTACTCTAGATCAGGGGTTTTCAAATGGTGCTCCGCCGGAAATTTGTGCTCCGCTAAGTTATAGCAAATGCTCCACTTGAAAACCCACCTTGGAATAAAACAATCTTTAATTCGATTTCACAGCGCATACAGTGCTTTATTTTGTTTACTTCGGGTAAAATGCCGTGTAACTGCGGCACGCAACCGAAATATAGTTGTTCCCAGTTAGGTAATGTCAATGCAAGTAGGATTTGTTTTGTTGATGGAAAAATGTAGGTGCTCCATCTATTTTTTTTGCTATAAAAAGTGCTCTGCCATAAAAAAAATCTGAAAACCCCTGCTCTAGATGACAAACTGCTTTTTAAGTCTCACATAGATAATGTCATAAAAAAAATTGCAAAAAAATACGGTATCATGTGCCGTTTAAGAAATGAGTTGAAAATTTTTACTCGAAATTTCAATTATATAAATCAATAATATCGCCACACATAGACTTCTGTTCATTCATTCTTTTTCTTGCTACCGAAACACAAATGTGGAGGCTACAACGTTTACAAAATAAAGTAATGCGCTTAATTTTGCGTTGTAATAGATTCACTTCCTCAGCTTTCATGCTAAACACGCTTCAATGGCTATCTGTGAAGCAAAGGATTGTATATTCAACTATGGTGCTCGTTTTCAAAATTATAAATGGATTGCTGCCTCGATATTTGTGTGATCGAATTGAAAGAGGAAGTGATATTCATAGATATAATACCAGAAATGCAGACGAAGCACGAACGCCTAACATTTTAAGTAGAGTGTCACAGAACTCCCTATTTTTTAAAGGTGTAACTTATTTCAATTCGATGCCTAGGCACATTAAAAGAGCAACCACATTAGTGGATTTTAAACGACAGTGTATTTCACATATCAAAAATGTAATATAAAATGTCAAATTGTAATGAACGAAGTTGTTTTCAACGAATTGTGTTTGTGTATGTGTATGAAAGAATGAACTGCCATCTTCGTCCCAATGATAATGAAGGATTTTTTGTATGTTTATAGAAATGAAAAGAGAAAAAAAAAAGAAAATAGAAAGTAGTCTACATACGTTTGAGCACGCGCGCGATAATGCAGCCATGAAAAATCTGAATTGTGATAACGATTGGAACATGGTAGAGTTTGTTCTTATTGTGGAATTGGATATGTTAGTTTCGTTAAAAAAAAAGCACAACTATGATTGGGGTTCGTTTAAGATCGAGGGAACGACTGTTGTCAAGTAAAGAAGGCTCAATAGCTATTTCTGAAGGATCAAGCAGACAACCGTCAGAATGAAGGGATAGGCTACAACCTGAAATTCATCCAACGGGTCAAATGTTCGATTAATCTGAAGAGTTAATAGTCTGACAATTTTGGCAGTCAGGTTACAGTGAACTCAGAAGATGCTATGGGATAGCTTGACGGGACAGCAAGCGTTTCTTCTTGAGATTTGACTGAACTGAAAGATTTGCTGTGACTTCTTACAAACATGTCCGAAGAAACTTTTGAATAGACGAAGCTAGGTGAAGTACCGATATCACAAAGAGGTGATTTCATATCTGCAAATTAAATCAGTTCGTTTTTATTTGTAAAACTGATTATGTATTAATTAATTATCAACTAGATAATCGACCAACTCAAACATATGTAGGGGAATGAGGCGGGACCTTAATTATTATTATTATTAATAACTTCCTACATTTCATTCTTCGACTAAAATTTTGTAGGTCTGATAGCTTTTGTGTGAGATTTTTTTTTTTGAAATCTTGAGTTTTTTTCTACTTTTTTTCGAAAAATCTTACTTTGAAAACCATAAGGTCTAAAAAATGATAGTTAAAGAATGAAATGTAGGAAATTATTTATGTTTTCATTAAAAAATATCGAGCAAATTTAAAAAAAAAAATAAATTGAAAAAAAAATAATTGGAAAATTAAAATTTATTGTCCTTGAATATAGCCCATATAATTTCCAACAAGTCACCACATACATGGCACCCAGATGGGCACTTTTACAGGAAAAAACTTTTTCGAACATCAACTTTTTCATGTTTTTCTTTGAAAACTTTTTAATAATGTTTGATTCGTAACATTTGTAAGTATAACTTATCACGATTGACATGCTTTGCAAACTTTTTTCTATTTAGAAAAATGTCAAGGACATGTCAAATGCCAGAATTTGTTCACAAAACTATAACGAGTAAAACTTTTTTTTTCAGGGGTCTCCATACCAAAATGCCCTATTTTCCAGAAACTATAAAAGATAGAAAGTTGGCGTCTTTGACAAAAGTTCATATTTTATTAAGATCTAAAACTTTGTCGAATACACTATATTGCTATCTTGACTATAAACAAAATTAGGATTAGTTGTAATTTTTTCAAAGGAAACATGAAAAAGTTGTTGTTAGAATAACTTTTTCCCTGTAAAAGTGCCCATCTTCCGATTTATGGACGACTTGTTGGAAATTGTAAGGGCTATTCATAGATTTTTCTTGAGAATTAAAAAAAAACGTTTTTAAGAAAAATTAATTTTATTTTTTTAAATATTTTTTTAGCGAAACTTTCTCTCAAAACTTTTTTGGTATTTTTTTATGAAAATTTAAACGATTTTCTACACTTCATCATTTGAAAGTAGTCTAATTCTTTTTTGAATATTTCAAGTATGCAAAGTTGTTTAAAAGACCCATGTGTTTACACCCAAAGCGTTTCGCTGCTATCTGAGATGGTGCTGCCAACGGCCAATCGAGTTGGGATGATATTCGTCTCCTGCGAACTTAGGTCCTTGCTCGGATTTATTAGTGTGATGACGATGATGTTAGGATTTTGAAAGGCTTTCTCTGACTTTCAGATTTTATCAGTTCATTTGCCCTTAGCCTTAGAAATGACTAATTTGGAAAACTAAACTAAATACTCAGCCTTGAGAATGGCTTTTTAGAAATCCTCGCTGCCACTACCATGTGGTCGCTAGCAAGATGACAAATCGTGAATGACTTATTGGTGAATTTTTCCGTACAATCAATTAATTTTCGTGAATTCTAGCATAGTTTCCGAATATAAAGTGGCGTCAAAGAGCAACATTCCAATCCGGATATGAAGAAGGCGGTGAGAGCTGCGTTCTTTGGTGGAATACTGAACTAGAACTGTCAACTCTGTAGGATTTCCTGATGCAATTCTGAGTGTTTTGGAGGGTAGTATGTGGCTCTCAAAATGGAAATAAAATTTTGCTAAGAGATACTGAAAAAAACTAATCACTACTTGGATATACAGTAAGTTTAGTGTTTCAGTTTCGTTCTAGACAGCGAGCAATCAACAGTACATGTTAATTCTGGGCCTCAATTGGAAAATCTGCTCAGATTAGCGTTTTATTGCCTAGCGAAACACTCGCGCCTCCCACTCAGTGAAAGCATTTATTGTCAGTGCTACCAAATGTTCGTACCAAAGGGTTTCTTTCTTGAATTTATAATCTTGTAGTCCTACTTCAACTATGCGGTTGTTTCTTGGACACCACCTTTCTTTATTATTTTTTTTGTGGCCCACGACACAAAATATGTTTGTGGCCCCTCTGGAAAAAAATGTAAGGGGTCGTACTCAGGACACGACCCCATTTTCAACGTAGATCCGCTTGTGTGTCATTTCAGATATTATTTTAGAATGCATCGAATTTTTTTAATATAAATTTTTAGTTATTTAGTTAATTTTACTACTTCAGCAAAACTCGGGATACTCTTTCATATCCGCACTGGCACAACAATTTGCCGTATGCTGCTGACACCTTCTTTATCGTAGCAATCTTTGATACAGAGGGCTTCCTCTTCTTCAAGGGTGTGTGGTGAATGTGTTTCGCAATATCTTCCATTCGTTCCATTCTTGTTTCGAGCTGTGTGTGTACGTATGTGAAATCAACATTAAGCATGAATGTCCACCCCTCGTGTTATGCTTGCTAACTCGCTCGCAATTGTGGTTTCATCCCATTATATGTTTATTTTAAAGAGGATTTAAACTTCTTCAGTTCATTTTACTCTAGCCCTGAGAAGGGCCCTTGTTGAAAGAAACTCTACTCCATCTTCTCCCTTCACCTGTCTGAGAAAGACAATCCACTCCCGCTCGATGCTCGCCGGCAACGATCTTTCTTCGATGATCACCAAACGAGAAGTAATGTGGTCTCAAATCGTGGATGGCTTATTTATACCAAATAAGCTGAAAACGCGCAGAAACGAATGTGTTCGTTGTTCGATTTTGACGGCACGGATAAGTAAGGTGGAGCAGGACTTGGCAAGAATCGGTGCAGCCGGGAGTTGGAGAACTGCAGCCATGGACCGGGTTTATTGGAGGAGAGTAGTGAATCAGATCTAATCTCAATGGGATGTAGAGTCATAGTAAATAAATAAATAAATAAGTAAGCACACGAATCGACAGAACAAATGTGTAGGAAAATGGAAATGCTTCCCGTTTTCATCAATTCAAACCGAAGTCAAGGGAATGGGGAATTGTAATATACAGCATATCAAACAAATCTTGGAGAATTTTCGATTCAATTGGTATGCAAATCATCAGAATTCATTCACTGTGAAAATAGTTATTAACGTTAACTTTATTGCACAAAAACGTGACCAGTTTTCTGATTTTACACCCTTCCTGAAAAACGTAGTTCTACGTCAAAAAGGTTGTGTACCGCTGCTCTAAGGTCTTATTATTATTTCCCATTTCTCAAGATTCTCAAAGAATGGATATTAAGTTTTGGCGAGAATAAATAGATGTTAAGAATATATAAACAGTTACAGTGAAAACAACTACAGGCCGGACTCGATTATATACAAATTCGATTATATGTGATTCGATTTCATACAATTTTGGACTCGATTATATACAGTTTAGAAATTTTTTTTTTTATATTTCAAATATTTCATGAATAAATGTAACCTTTCAACGTTAAGGTGAAGTTTAAGTGGCTATTACATGTGCAGTGGGGTAAAAATTGTGATTTTTGAAGATTTTGCTTGAATTTTCACCAGTAATTGTTTATATCGATATTGCAGCCAAATTAAGAAAGATAGAAATGGGGCATCAAAGAACAAATTGTAAAGCGGTTAAAGAACTTCAATAAAATTAATAGAAACAATTTAGTTTTTTAGTTAATTTTTAGGATAAAATTAATAATAACACATTGAAAATTACTAACTTTGAAGTATATCACTTCCAAAATGTGATTTCAATCCACTAACTTAGATGTTTCATTACTATATCCTGTACTAAATTTTCTCATCTTTCAAATGAAGGCAACAGAATTGGCTTACGCAGCGTACTTTTTAATGTAGAGCCAATTTGAGGCAACAGAGTCCGAAACAAAAAAAAATTCTATAACTCTGTCATTGTTGAAATTCGAACATATGCGTAGAAGGATTTGTTCATCAAATATGATCATCTATCACACTCTGAGAGATTCTGGAAAACATTTTTTTTTATGTGAGAAAGGTGTTTTCTGACGTTTAAGGGGATGAATCAAAAATCAAATTCCTCTTTTTTTTCAAAAAAACGAAAAATACATGCAAAAAAACAAATAAAAAAAAATTGTGACTCAATTATATACAGGTCGGACTCGAATATATACAGACTCGATTATATGTGATTCGATTATGTACAGTTTGGAAAAAAATTTTTTTTTTAATTTTTTCAAATATGGCTTATTTCAAGAAGAAATGTAACCTTTCAACGTTAAGGTGAAGTTTAAGTGACTATTACATGGACAGTGGGGTAAAAATCGTGATTTTTGAAGATTTTTCTTAAATTTTCACCAGGAACTGTTTATATCGATATTGCAGCCAAATTAATAAATATAGAAGATGGGCATCAAAGAACAAATTATGGAGCGGTTGAAGAACTTCAATTTGATTGATGGAAACAATCTAGTTTAATGTAAATTTTTAGGATAAAATTAATCATAACACATTCAAAATTATTAACTTTAAAGTTTTTCACTTCCAAAATGTTATTAAAATCCATTTATTTAGCTGTACCACTACTATATCCTGTACTAAATTTTCTCATCTTTCGAATGAAGGCATCATAATTGTTTTCCGTAGCGTACTTTTTAACGTAGAGCAAGTTTGAGGCAACATAGCCCGCAACAAAAAGAAAGTTCTATTACTCTGTCATTGTTGAAATTCGCACATATGCGTAGGAGGATTTTTTTCATCAAATATGATCGTCTATCACCTTCTGAGAGAATCTGGATAAATTAATTTTTTGCATGTGAGAAAGGTGTTTTCTGACTGTAAGTGGATGAATTAAAAATCAAATTCCTCTTTTTTTCAAAAAACGAAAAATACATGCAAAAAAAACAAATGAAAAAAAAAATTGTTTGATTCGATTATATACAGGATTCGATTATATACAGTGAAAAGAAATCAAAAACTGTGTATAATCGAGTCCGCACTGTACTGCACATCATCCAAGTTATTCAGATCGAATTATGCAAATAAACATGGTTTAAAATACGTCCACAATTTCATAACAGGTCATTGTGAAAAAATCCCTTCATTAACCTCTAATAGCATATAACTTATTCAAAGTACAAGCATACTTTATCTTAAACAATTCATACAAAATACTTTCTCTTGTTTTTTATTCTCTAGATATGCACAATCGGCATCGAACACCGCATAGTTTTGCTGCCCCGATCGGGCAAATTTATCCCCCCCGATAGAAAGCCGTAGAAGGGGGACAAAAGAAGATCCTGGCCGATGGAAGCAAGCGAAAGAAAACAAACAATAGGCAAAAACCACAAACGTTAATTACTTTCGAACCATGAAAGGCGAAAAGTATGCAGGCGGAAGGCAACAGGAAAAAGCTTTATAATTGCACCAAATCTAATCCAATTCGATGCATAATGCCCACAACAACACCAGAGAAAAGCACGGTCGGCATTCGGCTCCGACAGACAGCTAGACGGGGATCCAAAATCGGTGGAGATAGGCCGCGCTGTTGTTGCCTCATTTGAGCCAATCGGTGGAAGTAATCCAAGCCGAAGCACACGCACATAACGCAAGCCGTTTGTAATACCCGGTCGACGCTTCGATGCTTCTGAACGGATAGGTAGATAGCAGCAGAGCTGACCACAGTGCTCAACATTCTTCACTGATGGATGGGTGAGAGGGGGCGAGGAGAGCCTTCGACCGGGCACAACCGAAAGAAACGTACGAAAGAAGCAATTAAAATAAATCATCGACATCCTTCATGTTATTGATCAAATTGCCCATCGAAATTGATTTCAACAATGTTTCAATTACTCAATTTCCATAAGAAGGAATCGAACGAAAGGTTAATGAAAGCAGGGAAGTTGATAATACCAAAATCGTAGAATAATCATCGCCCATTCTGCCATCAAAGATCACCTTAAGAAGGTACATATTAGAAACAGAGGCTCTGTGGAAGAACATAGACTAGTTTAGATCAACGGCCGATGCTTCGCTGAAAGGTTAATTGCAGGCAGAAGTCAATCGTGAGCCACGTTTGAGCATCGAACCAAAACGGGGATGAAGAAAACCAACCTGTTTCTCCTCGGAAATCACTGTGCCCCGGTACGAGTAGACGAAATCTCTGAATGGAATTCCAAAGTGGTAACATCTACGTCACGACACGAGGCAAACAAACAAACAAGCAAAAAACAAATAAACCATGTTCATAAATTACTTGTATTAGGCCAGACAAAAATGTTAATCGCTGTGGAAGAGCTGAGTGGTGAAAAGCAAGAGCGCGCGCGGACAGAAAAGCTGTATAATTGCGCAAATCTAATTTAAATTAATGCACAAATGCCCACACGGGAGACCACTGCCGGGCACTGGCAGACAGACAGACTAGGGCCTCTATTTTCACGAGTCGATAGACTAGCGCTGTAAGCACAAGTGATCATAGTTTGGGGCACATGCGCACAACGCTAATCGGTATAATTTGAGTACTTGGAACTGGGGGAGAAAAACTCTGCCAGTCGATGGAACTCGACCGTTTACCACATAACGTTTGAACAGCGCGCGAATTGGACGAAAGAAATGAATGAATAGCACAATTAAGATAAATCGTCAACATCCTCTAGATTTCCCAGTCGAAATTCAATGAACCTGCGAAATGAATAGATTCAGAGCATATGGTTTGGTTGATAGAGGTTATCACAATCGGTTGCACAACAGGTGAAAAGTTATCACTATAATTGACTACAGGAGGTCAGATATATTATTTGTTTCAAGCCCGTTGCAATTTGCGACATTAATATTTTGCAAATAATACTGTGTTATTGATTGTAACTAATGACGTATACAATGGCGTTTTTACTCTTGAATGTAGATCTACATTCTCTGGGCAAATGGATGGAAGGTGAGTAATGGAAATTGAATATAAAAAAAAATAATTTCATGATAAACTCGCTTTCAAAAAATTCAGGAAAACTGGATTAGTGGAATGGTTTCTAAAGTACCAAGCTCTAGAAGCCAAACTAAAAGGTTTGTTTAAAGCAAAAAAGCGTGGATATTGGCGGAAGTTCGTCAATGGTTTGTCAAGGGAGACCGCTATGAGCACTCTTTGGAATACGGCTAGGAAAATGCGTGGCTGGAACCATACAAACGAAAGTGAGGAATACTCTGACCGTTGGATTTTTAACTTTGCAAGGAAGGTTTGCCCCGACACCGTTCCTGCACAAAACGTCGTACGCGACATTCCACTTCAAAGCGATTATGAGAATTTTTCGATGGTGGAATTCTCAATTGCCCTTCTCTCATGTAACAATTCAGCTCCGGGGTCGGACAAGATTAAATTCAACTTGTTGAAGAATCTTCCCGACTTGGCAAAACAGCGTTTGCTGAACTTGTTCAACAAGTTTCTGGAGCTGAATATTGTCCCGCATGACTGGAGACAAGTGAGAGTGATAGCCATACGAAAACCCAACAAGCCGGCTTGCGATCACAACTCGTATAGGCCGATTGCAATGTTATCCTGTATTCGTAAATTGTTAGAGAAAATGATTCTACTTCGTTTGGACAAGTGGGTCGAAACGAACAATTTCCTGTCAAATACGCAGTTTGGCTTCCGCCGAGATAAAGGGACAAATGATTGTCTCGCGCTGCTATCTTCTGAAATCCAAATCGCATTTGCTCGCAAAGAACAAATGGCTTCCGTTTTTCTCGATATCAAAGGGGCATTTGATTCAGTTTCCATGGAAATTCTCTCAGAGAAGCTTCATAATCGTGGACTTTCACCAATTCTTAACAATTTCCTGTACAATTTACTGTCAGAAAAGCACATGATTTTCTCTCATGGCAGCTCGAAATCTTCTCGTTACAGTTTTATGGGCCTACCACAAGGCTCCTGCCTAAGCCCCCTCTTGTACAGTTTTTACGTCAATGATATGGATGATTGTCTAACTAGAGACTGCACGCTGAGACAACTTGCAGACGATGGAGTTATTTCCATCACGGGTACTAATCCCGCCGTTCTGCAAAAGTCGTTGCAAGATACCCTGAACAATCTGTTCACGTGGGCCCTCAAGCTGGGTATCGAATTCTCTACGGAGAAAACTGAAATGGTCGTTTTTTCTAGGAAGCACGAACCCGCCCAATTCCAGCTTCACCTATCCGGCAAAACGATCCAACACTCTATGTTTTTCAAATACCTGGGTGTATATTTTGATTCTAAGTGTACCTGGGGGAGACACATTGCGTATTTGAAACAGAAATGCCAGCAAAGAATCAATTTTCTCCAAACAATTACCGGAACATGGTGGGGTGCCCATCCAGGAGACCTCATTCAGTTGTACAAAATAACGATATTATCAGTGTTAGAATATGGCAGTTTTTGCTTCCGATCAGCTGCCAGGATTCATATTCTCAAGCTGGAGAGAATACAATATCGTTGCTTGCGTATAGCCATGGGGTGTTTGCATTCGACACATACGATGAGTCTCGAAGTTTTGGCAGGAGTACCCCCGCTTACTCTTCGGTTCACAGAATTATCCTACAGATTTCTCATCCGTTGCAAGATCATGAATCCATTGGTGATTGATAACTTCGAAAATCTACTCCAACTGACTCCTCAGTCAAGTTTTATGTCTTTATACCATCAGTACCTTACCCACGACGTGCACCCTTCACCAGGCATCTCCAACCAAGTTTGCTTCCCTTACTTCTGCAATTCCTCTGTCATTTTTGATCTGTCCATGCGACAAAAAATCCATGGAATCCCAGATCACCTACGCTCCGATTTTATTCCGCCGATATTTTCGGCAGAATATGGGAAAGTTGGATCTGATAAAATGTTCTTTACTGACGGTTCATTCATAAACGGGTCCACTGGCTTCGGCATCTTCAATAAAAATTCCAGTGCCTCTTTCAAACTCAAAGATCCTTGTTCCGTGTATGTCGCTGAACTGGGTGCGATATATTACGCATTAGGGATCATTGAAACATTGCCCATCGAGCACTATTTTATTTTTTCAGACAGTCTCAGCTCAATAGAGGCAATCCGCTCAATGAAAGTTGATAAACGCTCATCTTATTTCCTAACAAGAATAAGACAACTATTGAGTGTTTTGGTCGAAAAATTATTCAAGATTACCTTAGCATGGGTTCCCTCTCATTGCTCGATTCCGGGGAATGAGAAAGCGGACTCGCTAGCTAAGGTGGGCGCTTCAGAAGGCACACTTTTTAAAAGGCAAATTGCCTATAATGAATTTTTTCACATTCCTCGTCAGAACACACTCGTTAGGTGGCAGCGCATGTGGAGTGAAGATGAGTTCGGTCGTTGGTTACACACGATTATCCCTAAGGTTTCGACGAGTGCTTGGTTTAAGGGATTGAATGTAGGTCGCGATTTCATTCGAGTGATATCTCGGCTCATGTCCAATCACTACAACCTAAACGCGCATCTCTATCGCATTGGGCTCGCAGCAAACAATCTTTGTGATTGTGGCGATGGCTACCACGACATCGAGCATGTTGTCTGGTCGTGTATCCGGTTCCATGCTGCTCGCTCTCAGCTCTCTAGAGCACTGAGAGCACAAGGCAGACAATCAGATATCCCCGTCCGGGATATCTTAGGTAGCCGGGATCCTGATCTTCTGCTTCATCTATACCTGTTCCTCAGAAACGCCGATGTCAACGTTTAATGATGTTTCCTTCGTTGTGCCCCCATTCCATATCCCTCCTATCCGATCGATAAACTTTTACTTAGTCGCGGCAATACATACACACACTCTTTACAGATGCACGGGCTGAAGGTTGTGCAGTTCACTGATCATTCAACAAGAGCCAAAGGTTGTACCGCTCATGACAACTCTACACGAGCTGATGATTGCGCCGGCTAGTGACCATTCTATCCTGGATTCCTCGAGTCGAGAAAGACGCACCACGCTAGATATGGGGTACAGACTAGGGGGGCGTTGCTGATTAATGGTCAGCTGCATCCCAATAGGAAGTATCCCGTGTCGGGCACACGTACAGAGCATCGAAGACTGCAACATACCAATTATGAGAACACTTGTAATACTAACCTCGAGCCAACCGCGAGTAATCGGTTACATATTACTAACATAGTTGTAAGACAAAAATTGTCAAAATATTGGACTCCCGGCCTCGTCAGGCTAACGCCACATGTGCCTTAATAAAATATATATTTTGGGGAAAAAAAAGTAAACTCGCAAAATCATATGAATTTATTCAACTAAATATCCATAACAAACTGAAGTTCTTAGTCGCTTGTTAATAACTTCGGATATTATTCTAGAATGCTGAGAAATTTTAGAAATAATTGTTCAGTAGATTGTTTTGGTCGCCCTGAAATGGTTTTTTATTGTAGAATCAGTTGACGAATATCATGCTACATGCTATTTCGTATTGTCTCAGTGGAATCACACCTCTAGACATCGTTCGTACAACGAAAACCAACCAGCATCAAACAAACGTTCAACATTGGTGGCTTGAAGCGACTAAGAATATTAGCAGTTCTCATCATTTTGCGTTACTCTCAGAAGAAACGCTTCTATCAATATTACTGGCATCGAAAAAAGTTGCATTACTCTCTCATTCTCGAGATAGGCTGTTATCCTTAGTGGAGTAAGTTTTGCTACTGGCAAGCGAAACCAAATCACATACAAAATTCTTAAACGACATTTACTTTCTTGGTGGTTATAAATTGTAACAAATAATTCTGTCTGTTAACCTCAATAACCTCGAAAAGAGATGCAATGCTTCATTATGATCAAGATGAGCGCAAATGTCATCCTTTTTGAAGGCAATTTTGCGATTGGCACGCCAACCCAAATAACTCACAATATTCCAGCACGACATTCACTGTGGTTTAGCTTGCTATTCCTCAAATAATTATGTGACACATAACCTTAATGCCTGCTTCGCCATAGCGTCAGTTCGATGCATTGATGAAATGTCAAAGACACCAGCGATGCCCTTATGATGACGGAAGACAAGCGATGTTAACTGCTTCGGATAAAGAATCAATCCGAATATTTGCCTCTGCAGAGATCCATTATTCATACCCTAGCGCAAATATTCTTCTCTCGCTACCTTCCTCTTTGTTTATATTTATTCTCGCGGCTGCATAATTTGCACCACCGAACAATCGTCCATCATAGCATCAAAATATTAGGCGATTGTTGCATCGCGACAAGGTCAATGCACACGGGAGCAGATACAAACGGGGTTTCATCGCAGCGAAGATGCGCTATTTGTACATACGTGTTATGAAGCACGCACGTACGCACACAGTGCCATTTATCGATGGCTTGAAGCAACTAAATATACACAAACTTATCTCCACTTTGCTCTCTTCTCACCAGAAGCCCTTCTTATAGATATTTCCGGTCTCGATTAGCTTAGATATCATCCTTGGTGGGCAAATTTTTGCTACTGTCATACGAAACCAAATCACACACAAATTTATTGAACTTTTTTTTTGCGAGCCGATTATAGCCTAGTTGTATAGTTCAGAACCTTAATGGAATGTCGTCAGTTTGATGTAACAATTGCAATTCCAGAGACATCAGCGAGTAAGTAATTTGATCGCGTCCATAGCTCAATCTCAATGACTCAAAACAAAGAAAAATATATATATATATATATATAGCGATGTTCATTGCTTTGTATCTAAAACGATACTGAAAGTTTGCCTCCGCGAGATCCAACGTTGACGGCATTGAGCTTCGTATTACGAAATGGGGGAGCAGGCATGACAATATGGGGTTACAGAACAAATGAACACACTTTTTAAATAAAAATTATGAATAATTTTTTTTCCCAAATCAAATTAGTACTCTATGTAAATGAAAATCACTTTTGCTCGCAAGTAGTGAAAAAACATCATACAAAAATTGTGCCTAACGATAATTTTATATTATGATGGTAATTTTTGGTGAGAATATCTGAAAATTCATGAAAAATAGTTTAAATTATGATCAGAACAACGTACATTTCGTAGGTAAATAACGCCAAGAACAAATTTTCATACAAATTTTAGCAATTTAAAACTGCCTTAGGGCCGACTTATCTGATAGAGAATAGTTAACCTCATACAAACTAATGTCGTATCCAGATGTCGACACCATTCCGCCGTCAACGCGAATATTCCCCTTCGTTCTCACTCTTCTTTTTTTTCTTTGTTCACAGAGACTTTAAGGGGAAGGTGGAAGCTAGCCACAAGTGACTGTCACAATGGCGCTCATTTCTTTCATCTCACTCACTCGCCCAAAAAAATGATCGTTTTCGCACACTTTCCATCAAGTAATATCAACCAAACTCTAATCGAATACTCACAAGATATAAAATTTCCATCTGCTGTCGCACTGTATAGTGAAAAACGTCGGCTAACTAGAGCTAGTGCTCTGAAAGTTAAATTTATATATATATATATATATATATATATATATATATATATATATATATATATATATATATATATATATATATATATATATTAGGCTGTCAAAAAAGTCCTGCGGTATTTCCGCGAGGTGTCGTTGTAAGCGCGTAGTTCTAGTTGTATTCGTTGTATCGAGTCATACTATAGCTTGTTGGAAAGGTGCGCGCTATAATATAGTCCTTGACAGTGTTTTGTTTGGTTAAGTCGTTCGTTAGTTATAGTGTCAGTGTCGCAAATATGGAGCAAAATAAAGAGAAAATTCGACATATTTTACAGTACTACTATGACAAAGGCAAAAATGCATCTCAAGCTGCCAATCAAATTTGTGCAGTTTATGGACCCGATACAGTTTCCATTTCCACCACACAACGATGGTTTTAACGTTTTCGTTCTGGTGTAGAGGTCGTCGAAGATGCGCCACGCTCCGGAAGGCCTGTCGTCGAAAATTGCGACAAAATCGCTGAATTAGCCGAGAAAGACCGGCATAGTAGCAGCCGTAGCATCGGCCAAGAGCTGGGTATAAGTCATCAAACCGTTATTGACCATTTGAAGAAGCTTGGATTCACAAAGAAGCTCGATGTATGGGTGTCACACACGTTGACGCAAAAAAAACATCTTTGACCGTATCGACGCATGTGAATCGCTGCTGAATCGCAACAAAATCGACCCGTTTCTGAAGCGGATGGTGACTGGCGATAAAAGTGGGTCACTTACGACAACGTGAAGCGCAAACGGTCATGGTCGAAGCCCGCTGAAGCGGCTCAGACGGTGGCCAAGCCCTCATTAACGGCCAGGAAGGTTCTGCTGTGTGTTTGGTGGGATTGTCAAGGAATAATCAATTATGAGCTGCTTCCCTTCCCTTCGGACCTGTACTGCCAACAACTGGACCACTTGAAGGTAGCACTCATGAAGAAGAGGCCAACTTTGATAAACAGAGGCCGCATTGTCTTCCATCAGGACAACGCCAGGCCACACACTTCTTTGGTGACGCGCCAGAAGCTCCGGGAGCTCGGATGGGAGGTTCTTTTGCATCCGCCGTATAGTCCGGACCTTGCACCAAGTGACTACCACCAGTTTTTGTCCATGGCGAACGAGCTAGGTAGTCAGAAGTTAGCCACAAAAGAGGCCTGTGAAAATTGGCTATCCGAGTTTTTTGCCAATAAGGAAGCGAGCTTCTATAACAGGGGTATTATGAAGTTGGCATCTCGTTGGGAACAAGTCATCGAAAAAAACGGCGCATATTTGACTTAAAACAGATGATTGTAACTAATTTAATGAACAAATGAAAATTCAATATATATATTCAATATATATATATATATATATATATATATATATATATATATATATATATATATATATGCGCAATTGTTCATCGGAACATATCGTTCATACATTTTACTTTAGTATTGAATTGTTATTTTTCTTTTCAAATGTATTCAAAGACTTGTGTCAATGAAGCGCCACACTGTCTGATAAGTGAATTAATCTATTTACGTGTGCTTTGCTCTTCTCTTACAAACACTATTACCCCATTTTTACCCGTGGGTTTACCTATACTACTACAATGGCTAGCTTCCACCTTCACCTTCAATCATTCCTCTTCGTTGGTCGCCGGAAAGTAGCACGTTATTGACGGAATGGGGAAGCTCACAAATGAGCAGAACAAATGTATGGGAAAATGCAAATGCTTCGAGTTTTCATCAATTTAAACCATTTACACACCAGGACATTGTAATATATAGCATAAAAAACAAATCTTATGAAATTTCCGATTCGTTTGGTATGTAAATCGTCAAATTCCGTTCGCGGCAAAAATAATTATTAACGTTTACTTTATTTCATAAGAACGCGACCTGTTTTTTGGTTTGCAGCCGTAATAAATGAACCAATCCATTATCTTCTTCATTCGATAAATGTTGAATTCGAAAACTTCGAAACTTTAGAAACATTCCCAGACCATGTTGGTTCTTCTTCCACGTTGGAATGTTTCAATTGGGTATTATGGCTTGTAAGCAGTGCCAATATGGTCCATCGGGTCCAATCAAGTTCATTTTTGTCTCGTCTGACGCCCTAGAATGTTACGCCGTTCCGTTTCATTTTCGGTACCAATCCAATCAAGATGATCAAATGTTTTTGATAGTCTAGTATTGCAGCAATCTCAAGCCGCGATTTACCTTTTATAGCTTTTGGTCTAGTACATAACCTTTGTATTCCTGTGCAGTGAAAGCCCCGTTATCGTTGAAATATCTCAGATATGGTTATTTTCAAGATGTTTACTTCAGAGAAACAGCGATATTTGTTACAAAATAGTTTAAAATATGTTGTCGTGTGTTTCTATGATTTTTATGCAGCTTTCAATGGGTCAAATAAAAAAGGGGTATATCCGTTTCTAAAATACCAGCAATAATCTGGCGTGATCTGGCGTGGTGGTAACATCCATACCTCTCACGCAGAGCTCACAAGTTCGATTGTCACTCCCGACATTCTTTCAAAAATGGAAGTAAAAGTGACGAACCAGTCGAAATGTGTTGAAAGTCACTATAATAGAGACAAAAAGTTTGTCATGTTTACTACAAGTGCTCACCACATGGTGCCGCAAGCTTATCATTCGAATTAGCTTTTTGATATGTCCTCCTGCTAGTTCGTATTGTTTGATCTCTCACTGTACAACATTGTATGGAGTGCTTCAATGAAGGGGTCACTGGTTGAGACACAAGCTTCTAGAACTCTTTTAAAATAATGAAACTAACACCATTAGGACCAGGATTTGTGTCTAGACCTTCTAGACTGCTTCAGCTTACACCATGCTTTTTCCATGATGTTGATGTTGATCACTGGTGGTGATATAATAATTAAATTTATCAATTTAGTAGACGTATACTTATGAAACCGGAATTCTTCCACACGTTTTATGGTGTTTGAATTAATTAAAATATTTTATTCAAATTATTGACAGTAGGAACCTTCACCCCTCTAAGAACATCGATATAACGTACACGTTTTCAATGAACGAATTTCATGCCAACTCGTCTTAACCGTTTGAACACTCTTGTTGTTTGCGAAAAGTGCGGGGAGCGCGATAGCGCTTTTCTTGTTCTATGTTATTATTTTTGACTTAGCACCTCTTAACGTAGGATTTCGTCTTTCGGGGACATTTTTTAAAGAGGACTTCACGCGCTTTGTGCAGCAAGCCATAATTTTGAATGAAATTGTTTAAATATTATTTTTCATTATTTAAAAAAAAAAATTATGTATAGATGAGGGAGTTTATGTTAGTGAATTTTATAAACCTCACTTTTTATGTGTTTTTTTACCTATTAATACAACTTTTGTGACCTAATCAGTTATCTAAGCTCTTTAGTATTTTCTCAAATATACCCAAACTCATCCGCATGTTGGCATATGCTAACAAAGTTTGCTCCGCACTCAAACGGTTAAGCGGCCCATAGACGTTCAATATTATTGCTCAATATTTTGATTTGGGCAAAATAATTGTTCGTCTATGAGCAATATTGGAAGGTTGTGAAATATATTGTGTTTTTTTCAAAATTTTGAAAATATATTGGGCAAACGGGATAGTATTGTGCCGTCTGTTGGTAATATTGACAGGATAAGTTGGTTACTAGCGGTATTTTGAACTAAACATCTCATGCGCGCGTTATTATCATGAGCACGCTTAGGACATTTATATACTGACACATACAGTAAGTCACACATGTCCGGGTCGCAAATACAATTTGTCACTCGCAATAACTGCCAAACTCTCAAACTGGTGTTAATCAAGGCGCTTAGTACTTCCAGATGAGTCAAAATTGCCAAACGAATATGTATTCTATGTAATAGAGTAATACGTTTTCTCGCAGCTTGTGAAATAATATTAAACTAAAATTGTGTCTGATAATGATTTTCTATTATAATTGTGAATTTTTGAGAATGTTTTGATTTGAAATACAAGTCGGACTCGATTATCCGGAATGTTGATTTTTTTTCACTCCGGATAATCGAATCATAAAAAATTGAAAGAAAACCTCTTGGTAAACGTAAAATAATTATGATTTACACTTATTTTTTTTGTATATTGCAGTGTTGTAGCCAAAAATTGTCTGGCGCCCCCTGTGGGGAGGGGTAATGTTTTGAAAACCGAAAAAAAATATTCATCGCCTTGTTACAGCTCATGGACCAATATATTATTCAATTGGTCTAGACCAACTTCAATCAAAAGCTTATGCGTGAGCTTCTTGGATGCCAAGGAGTGTTCTATGACATGGTTAAGTGAAACAACATTAGGGATGCTGTGTTTTAGTTGGCAGAGGCATTGGACGAGGTACAGGCTGATTCTATTGTCAAGCCATGTAGAATGCTGATTCAGTTTTTTGAAAACTGTTAAATGACGCACGGGATGTTATCAAAAAACAAATTTTGGGATTTAGATGACATCAAAAATCGAGACGACAGTAGATCTCTACATTTCATGCAATTTGAAGATATTTGGCATCAATTGTTTTTTTCAAAACTCCGATTCCATGCACTTGGATGATTTTACGGTTTTCGGAAGACTCAAACCTTGGCGTCTTTGCGACAAAAGTAAACTGAAGTGACAGAGCAGTTAAGAACTTCAGATCTTCAAAACTATTCCCGGTTGCGATATATCGTAGGGTTATGGACAAACGTTGGCGTACAGCAATTGCATCGCGCATGATAGTGTTCCTTCTACCGATTTCAGGAGTAACAAAAGCAAGGAGTTGATCAAATAATTCTCTGTCCATTCGCACAAAGTTACGAAAATCATTTGGTTCAATTACTCTAAATTTATTGAGTAATTTGTCGTGGGTGAACTTCTCCCTATCAATAAACCACTATTTGGCCCATATTCTACCAGTCTGAAAGCCTTTTTTCTTTCCTTTTTTACGACTAGTGGCCACAGCAATTATCACGCAGCACAAATCTGCACTCAACATGTTGACTTCATGAAATTCCGGTAGGGACTGTTTGCACAGTGTGGTTGTACGTCTGTGCTCGTGATTGTGCAACATTTTGCACAACCTTCAATATCGCCTCCACACGGTACTATCTTTTGTACAAACCAAATTATTGTGCAATAATATTGACCGTCTAGGGGTCACCGTCCAAATATTGGGCAACCCACATTGCTCAATAATATTGAATATTTTGGGTTGCGCAATATAATCGATCGTGTAGGGGCAATTTTGAATGCAAAATATTGCGCCATAATATTAAACGTCTATGGGTCGCTTTAGGAGTTGGTAGTGGAACGTTGTGGGTGTAAAGACATTGATCATTTGAGCAACTCTGCATACTTGAAATCTCAAAATTTGACTTCTTTTTGAAAAGGGCCTTTTTTTTTGCAAAAAATTCTAATTCAAAAACTATAATACCTACAAAATTTTGGTCAAAGAAGGAAAGGCACAAAATTGTTTGAATTTTCATAAAAAATGCCGAAACTTTTTAAAAACTACACTGAAAAAGAAATTAAGAAAAAACTCAAAAAAAGATGCCAAAAGTTACAGTGCCCTTATTCCAATGTATGAGGGACTTATTGGTAGTTGTATGGATTATTCACATAATTCATTTTCATTCAGAATTTTTCAAAAATATATTTTTTAAATATTTTTTTTAATGTATTTTTTTTAAATTGTGCTATGCGGAAGCTTGATCTATTTCCTATATTTTCATTGTTTGACCAAAACTCTGTCAAACTGTTTTAAAAACTTTAAGATCTATAAAATTTTAGTCAGAGAATGAAATATAGGAAATAATTTAATCTTACATAAAAAATACAACAAAAATTACACTGGAAAAAAATATGTAAAAATTGGAATTAATATCTTTTTCTTTATTTCTGAACGAAAATTATATGAATAGTCACCTTCTAGTTAGATTTTTTCATCATTATTCATTTCCGTGTTATTTTCCGTGTTTGAGTGAATTTAAAATGAAATCATGAGTTTTTGAGTAAAAAACCATCAATAACTTTGAGTAAGATTAAGATATTGACAAGTTCTGCGCAAACTGTTGGTCTTGATAAGTTCTGAAAGTCGTAAAAAGAGAGTTTTGATGTAGATTTTGAAATATAAAAGTTAGAACAAAGAAAGAGCCGCTTTTTCATGGTCACCCTAATGCAACTTAGGAAAAAGCTCTAAATCGATTCTATTAAAAGATAGAAAAAAGTTTTGTTCTGCAAAGTTGTTTTTAATAATTGCGGCTACAACATTGTTGAGCTAGGTTTATCTCTATCTATAAAGGTAAGAAAGTTAGATTTTTTATTTCATCGACAGTCATCCTATTTTTGATAACATCAAAATGAGCGCTCTATCACATATAACAAGTTTGTCGAAGACAGTTTTTGTCTAATGAATAAATATCTCCCACAAAGATGTTTTTAACTAAGTTGCATTAGAGTAACCATGAAAAAACCGGTTTTTTGCTCTAACTTTTATATTAAAAAATTCTACATCAAAACTGTCTTTATGCGACTTTTAGAGCTTATCAATACCAACATTTTACGATGCAGAATTTGCCAATATCTTAATCCTGCTCAATGTTATTGATAGGTTTTCACCCAAAAACTCATGATTTCAATTTTAATTCACTCAAAGACAAAAAATATAACATATCTTTGAAAATAACATATTATATAGAGTGAAATTTGTTCTTCCAAATTCCGTCAACAGACATTTTTTATGTTTGCACCAAAAAGAATGGCAAGCAATTGAAAAGAGCGTATTTTTGGGAAGAAATATAAATAACTTTGAGTGAAGTTGAGATATTGTCAATTTCTGCATCGCAAAATTTTTGTATTAGTAAGCTCTAAAAGTCTTTTGAAGAACGTTTGTATGTAGAATTTGAAATATAAAAGTTAGAGCAAAACAAACAGTTTGTTTCATGGTGACCCTAACGCAACAAAAAAGGCGCTATATCGGTTATTTCAAGAGATAGAAAAAAAAATTATAGGAGGTTGTGTCCAAGATACGACCGCATTGTTGACGTAGAACTACACTGTTATTTTATATAAGTCGCCATACATTGGTGGCTTGAAACTACTAGGAATATAAACACTTCTCATTATTTTGCGCTATTCTCAAAAGAACGCTTATGTTAATATTACTGGCCTCGAAAAAAGTTGCATAACTTTCTCATGCTCGAGGGAAGCGAAGCTGTCAACTTTAGTGGAGAAGGTTTTGCTACTGGCAAACGAAACCTAATCACATACAAAATTCCAGAATGACATTTACTTTCTTGGTGACTAAACAAGCGAAATAAACTCTTTTTGTTAATAACAACCTCGAAAACAGTAGCAATGATTCATTATGATCAATATTAGCGCAAATGCAATCCTAGTTGAAGGCAGTTTTGCGATTGGCACGCGAACCCAAATAACTTATAACATTCCAGTAAGACATTCAAGATGCATGGTATGCCCCAAATAATTTTTTGGCGCTCAACCTTACCGCCTGCTTCGCCATAACGTCAGTTTAATGCATTGATGCATTTTCAAAGGCACCAACGAAGCCCTTATGATGACGGAAAACAAACAATGTTAACAGCTTGGAAAAAGACTGAATTATGCCACACAGCTTGTTCTCTGCTGTAACACCCATCGATGCGAATTCGCTGATGACTTTGTCAAGAGCGGCCGCCTTCACCACCAGCGGGGGGAGCTTGATTTTGGTTGCTGTCTGGGTAACGGCGTTTACATTTTCGACCGACGCGCCGAAATCGCCTACTTCGCTGTTGTTCAATGCGGTGTCACACTCGCGAAGGCTCGGTTCAGTGCGAGCGCTTTTCACTGCACCAACATCGCGTGCAGCAGTAGATGACGCTTGCCTCGAAATTTTATTGCCCCTGGCAATGCGTTCGTTTTTTGCAGGGCTCGAGCCAGCCTTCCTCTTCTTCTTGCTCATCACACACTGTGCGAAGCGTCCAATTTATGACGCGGAAAAAACACACGATACGAATAACGCGAAAAACGAACAGAAAAACCAAACGACGATATCCAAGTTGGATTACCACTGGTGGGGTCCAATCTTAGATCGAAGCGCAGCGAAAGCAAAGTGAACTGGATTGCTCAACAGTCCGATGCCGAATGAAAGTTTGCCTCAGCGAAATCCACTGTTTATACTGTAGGCAAGTATTCCCCTTCATTCTTCTACCTTTTCCTTTGTTAACAGCTCTGTTCGGGAAAGCACACAAATGGACAGAACAAATGTATGGGAAAATGGAAACGCTTAAAGTTTTCAAGAATTTCAACCATCTACAAACCAGAGGAATCTAATGTATAGCATATTAAACAAATCTTACGGAATTTCAGATTCGTTTAGTATGTAAATCTCCAAAATCCGTTCCCGACAAAAATAGTTATTAACGTTAACTTTATTTCATAAAAACGTGACCTGTTTTCTGATTTGGTACCCTTAATGAAAGACGTAGTTCTACGTCAGAAAACTTTGTTCTACAAAGATGTCTCAAATAACTAGGACTATAACATTGTCGAGCTATGTTTACCTCTATCTATAACGATAAGAAAGTAAGATTTTTTCTTTCATCGACAATTCTGGTCACCCTATTTTTGATAACATAAAAATGAGCGCTCTATCGTATGTAACAACTTTGTCGAAGACAGTTTTTGTCTAGAGAATAACCATACAAATTAAACACAAATTTCTACATTACTTGGGAATTAATCAAGCAAATGAAACAAAATTTGTCATAAAGATGTTTTAGGGTGTAATTAATGATACTATGGTGGTTAGAATCTCTACCCTTCTCTATAAGGGGGGGGGTCTGCCATACATGAGAAACATAAATTTCTGCATTACTCGAGAATCAATCAAGCAAATAAAACCAAATTAGGCATATTAAGGTTTCAGGGTGCAATAAATGTTTCTATGGTGGTTAGACCATAGTACCATAGGACCATAGTACCATAGGACCATAGTATCATATGACCATAGTACCATAGGACCATAGTACCAGTGCACCCGTCGACGGTGAAAGGTGAACAACGGCGACGGCTGTTGCAAGAGATGGTACCTCACGAGAGTAGCTGTGACGGGGTGCGCGTTGTGTTGGAGGGCACCACCTAATCGGCTCTCCGCTGGGAAGAGAAATCCTGCGAGGGTGACTGTGACGGGGCGCGCGTCAAGTTGGAGGGCGCTTCCTAATCGGTGCACGTCTCGACAGGTAAACGGATACTGCCGCGGAGAACAGCAAAAGGCCTACCTGACAACGCCTGATCGTGGCCTGGATGGAGGAACACCGCGAACATTTCGAAGGAACGAGCATCAAGGATGAAGCCACGATCAAAATGGTGAATACCCCACGAGAGTAGCTGTGACGGAGTGCGCGTCAGGTTGGAGGGCACTGCCTAATCGGCGCTCCGTTGGGAAGAGAAATCCTGCGAGGGTGACTGTGACGGGGCGCGCGTCAAGTTGGAGGGCGCTTCCTAATCGGTTCACGTCTCGACAGGTGAGAAACCCCGCGAGGGTGGCTGTGACGGGTTGCGCGTCAAGTAGGAGGGCAATTCCTAATCGGTTCACGTCTCGACGGGTAAATTCAAAATGCCTGCGAAGAGGACATCAGCGCAGTGGAATTAAAAACGAATGGAAAGAAAAAAATATTGAGAAAAAGGGAAGGACAACGCTAGTTAGCGTTGAAAACTCGAGAAGTGCATGAGCACAGCCGCCCCCTGAAGTAGTCGCCTAGATGTGGTCCCAGGGGGAATAAGGCAACGAGTAGAGGGCTTGGTTTTTGTGGGTGCGATCCCCACTCGACGTCTGGGTTAACCCTTCCCAGGTAAGGCTGGTAGAGCGTTCCTCACCTCTTAAAAAAAAAAAAAAAAAAAAAAAAAAAAAAAAAAAAAAAAAAAATTTCTCAAATGGGGATCAACACTAGGGTAGGAGCCTACCTGTTGGTCTCAAATGTTCCTATCTCACGCCTCCACGAAGATCATATGACGACATTTTTAGATCGGGCGTGAACTGGAAACACACACCTGGTCTTGGCTCCGAGAACGGGTGTCGAAAGTGGCTAAGTGAGGGGGTGCGAGCGAGTCAGAGCGCTATATCTCTCCCGGGGAAGGCCTCCCGGGTCATGGAGGCCTTGCCAACCCGCTGTCTCCCGGGCAAAGGAGATACACCCAGAAAATGGAGCTACGTTCACGAAGAATACTCAGAATGCGATCGCCCGAGGAGGGTCCCCGAACTGGAGCTGGTCCTGGAACGGGCGTAAGAGCGAGCGGCCAGCGGCTGAAGGGCGATGTGCAAGAGCGGGCCACCAGCCGGGTTCAACCCGAAGAGCTACCGCCACACGGAAACAGCAGCCATCGACATCACCAACGAAACGCTGCGCCTACGAGGCGTGTTGCGACTGTCAGACGACAGTCGTCCACACTTGTGGGTACTACTAGGCGACGGATCATGTGGACACATGAAATGAATGAATTCGTGATCCGCGCCTATTACATCTGCACTGCTTTGGAGACGGACATGAGCGGTCGCCCTCGAATACTCGCAATGTTCGAGGAAGCGTATCCAGAGTTCGTCGGGAGGCTTGACCAAAACGCGATGAACGCGAGGCGTAGAGCGATTGTACGCAACAATATGCTCTCCCAAACGCAAGTCGACGAGATCAAGCAGCAGGTGCAGAGAGAACTAAGCTCCAGAACAAGCAGAGCAAGCGATGTGTCGAGACGAAGTTCAGTACGGCTGAGCAATTCATTCGCGAGTGGGGCACGCGAATCAGCACCAGTGGAGGCCACAGTACAACAACCCCCTGAGCCGGAAGATCCACAGCCAGATCAACAACTACTACGCGATCTGGTCTTCCATTACGACGAGGCGATCTCACAGTTCCGTGACACGGACCCTTTGTCGCGCCCCAGGATCCCGAAGTTGCAGCATTCCCGCAGGCTGACAAGTGCAGTAAAGCTCATGAACGAGCACGTTCTTCCGCTGCACTTGGTTGATGCTGAGAACATGGAGGAGCTGCAACTGAAAGTTTACTGTGCTGCTGTGGCGACCGCCAAAAGTTTAGGATACCGTATTAGGCCAAGAGGCGGACTGCTCCAACATCTCCGTGAAAGGCGTGAGCCTCCATGGCGAAGGAGATTGGAGCAACGGATCCTAAACAAGCGCGCCGCAATTGGAAGACTGATGGCGTACAAAAGAGGCAGCAGATCGGCGAAATTATGTCGCCAAGTTGCTGTGATCGTGCGGCCTACTGAACTTCGCCAGCTGGGAGCTCACCAGCTGACGGAAAAACTCGACACACTGGTACAGCAATTGAGCGTCCTAACTAAACGGCTGAAACGTTACTCTGACTCTGCAAAGCGCCAGGAACAAAATCGGATGTTCAGAGATAACGAAAAAGCGTTCTACGACCACATTAGCGACGAGAAGCCCGACTACCGCGAAGGTTTGCCAGATATTAGCGATGTGACGAACTTCTGGGCTGGTATTTGGGAGACCCCAGTAGAACATCGCGACGGGCAAATGTGGTTAAGACGGGAGGAGGAGAGTTGTGGTGAAATTGGAGAGATGCCAGCTATCATCGTCGGAGAGAACGATGTCCGCGAAGCCTCGCGGTACCTGAGGAACTGGGCAGCACCGGGCCCCGATGGTGTCCAGAACTTTTGGCACAAGAAGCTGACCGTCGCACATCCAAAGATAGCTGAGTGCTTCAACAAGGTGCTACGTGACCCACACAACCTTCCTGAATTCGCCACCCGTGGCGTCACCTTCCTCCTCCCGAAAGACAGCAACACATTGAACCCATCAAAGTACAGACCGATAACGTGCCTATCGAGTCTGTACAAAATACTGAGCAGCATAATTACCGCCAAAGTTTCTGCTCACTGCGAACAGCATCACATCATCGCAGAAGAGCAGAAAGGATGCAGGAAAAATACGCATGGCTGCAAAGACCAGGCCATCATCGACGCAGCCATAGTCGGCCAGGCGGTATATAACCAGCGGAACCTAAGTATGGCCTACATCGATTACAGGAAGGCTTATGACTCCATACCTCACTCGTTTCTCGTCCGGGTATTGGAGCTCTACAAAATTGATCCCGTCGTCGTTAGGTTCCTGCAGCATGCGATGAGGCAGTGGAGTACGTCTCTGCACCTCAGTGATGGGGAAAATGTGTTGCAGTCTAGTACGCTGCAGATAAAGAGGGGGATATTCCAAGGCGACTCTTTCAGCCCGCTTTGGTTTTGTCTGGCACTGAACCCCCTCAGTAGGACGCTCAATAGAAACGGTCATGGCTATAAAATAAGGTATGGCGACGGCGCCCACGAAGAAGTGACCCATACCTTTTACATGGACGATCTCAAGGTCTACGCTGATTCACGTCAGCGTCTAGGTGTAGCTATCCGGGTTGTCGAAGACATAAGCAGGGACATCTGTATGGAGTTCGGCCTCGACAAGTGTCGCTGTGTCCACCTGCTGAAAGGACAACTTACCGAATCCGGAGGCTACGAGGTCTATGACGGCGAGTTTATAAGAGACATGGTTCGTGGCGAATCCTATAAATATCTTGGATTCCGACAGCTCACCGGGATTCGCCACTCCGACATCAAGACGGAGCTGCGAGACAAGTTCTTGAGTCGAGTGAACTGTGTCCTGAGGACTTTCCTCAACGCGGGGAACAAGGTACGCGCGATCAACACATTCGCGGTTCCCCTGCTGACCTTCAGTTTTGGTGTAGTCAAATGGAGCAAAACTAACCTAGAGGACCTTGAGAGGAGGATGAGGAAAGCATTCAAAGAGGCCGGAATGCACCATCCTCAATCGGCACTGGAGAGAGTTTCACTACCACGCAAAGAAGGGGGACTTGGAATCGTCGACATTTCTGCACTGTGTGTTGCCCAGGTACGACAACTGCGCGAGTACTTCGCAGAACGCGCCAACCAAAACGCGCTATACCGGGCTGTCTGCGCCGCCGACAGAGGATACAGCGCTCTGCACTTGGCGCAAGCGGAGTACCAACTCAACTGCAATCTGCAGACAGTGGAGGAGAAGATTGCAGCTTGGAAGCAGAAGGCAGTGCATGGTGCCCACCCCCATCAACTGGACCGGCCACACGTCGACAAGGCCGCATCTAATCTGTGGCTAACGCGTGGTGAACTCTCTTCAGTAGTAGAAGCCGACATGATAGCCATCCAGGACAGGATAATGCCGACGAGAAACTGCAGGCGATACGTCTGGCATCAAGACGTTGATGACATTTGCCGGATGTGCCATCAACCAGGTGAAAACATAGAGCACATTATGGGAGGCTGTCCCGTTTTGGCCAACGCAGCCTACACCGAGCGCCACAACAACGTGGCCCGTATTGTTCATCGACAACTGGCGCTCCAATGTGCTCTACTGGAAGACAACGTACCAAACTACCGGTACCTGCCTGCACCTGTCCTGGAAAATGACCGTTTCAAGCTGTACTGGGATCGCACTGTTCTGACCGACCTCTCGATCCACCACAACCGCCCAGATATAATGGTTTACGACAAGAGCGACCGCAAAGTCACCATCATCGATGTCGCTATTCCACTGAACCAGAATCTGGAGGAGACCCACGGTCGCAAAATCTGCAAGTACCGACCATTGGCCGTGGAGCTCAAGGAACTGTGGGGGCTAAGGGAGGTCCCAAGAATTGTTCCAGTCGTTCTCTCTGGAACTGGAATTATCCCGAAGACACTTCTGGAAGCGCTAAAGGTGTTGAACATCGAGAAGGAATTGGCCGGCATCCAAAAGTCGGTCATCCTTAGCACCTGCGCGATTGTCCGACAATTCCTCGGTCAGGACTAAAACAGCACGAGCATGCAGATACGTGCATTCCGCAGAGCCTAGTCCCCCTTTGGCATTCAGAAGCCCGGGGGCAGGTGAAAATTCTGGCTAGGTTCGCCTAGTTAAGAAGTGAGATAAGTCTGCCAATAAAAAAACCAGTGCACCCGTGGCCGAGTGGTTAGTGTCTCACATTATCATGCCGGGTGTTCGGATTCGATTCCCGTTCTGGCCGGGGGATTTTTCGTCAGAGAAATTTCCTTCGACTTGTACTGTGGTCACGCTTATTCTAGAGCTTGCCCCCGGAATACATTCAAGGTGTGTTAATTGACTTAAGAAATCTCAACTAAGTATTAATAAATGACGCTAGTAAATACATACGTTGAGACGGCAAAAGTTCCACAGGGAACGTTAACGCCATTCAAGAAGAATGGTGGTTAGACTATCCACCCCCTTCTCTAAGGTGGGGCTGCCATGGAAATGAAACATACATTTCTGCATAATTCATGAACTAATCAATCAAACTGAACCAAATTTGGCATGTGGATGTTTTAGGGGGCAAGAAACATTTCTAAAGCGGTTCAACACTCCTCCCATCTTTCTGAGAGGGGGCTGTCATAGAAATGAAACAGAAATTTCTGCATAACTCGAGAACTAATCAAGGAAATGAAACCAAATTAGGCATATGGTGGTTTTAGTGTACAATAAATGTTTCAATGGTGGTTACTGTTACAATGGTGGTGGAGTGGTACACACTCCACCCGCACCCCCCCCCCCTCCCTCTACACAAGGGGGGGGGGGGGTAGTCTGATATAAAAATGAAACATAAATTATAAGGGGCACACAAACACAAACTTCTGCATAACTCGAGAACTAATCAAGCACAATTTGGGATGTGAGGGTTTTTGGGTATGAGAAATGTTTCTATGATGGTATGACACCCCTCCCTCCTCTGGAATGGAGAAGGGGTTCCATAAAAATATATAACATATTTCAACCAAAAATATTGCAACCAAACATGACAATTGAAAATTTTCAGAAAACTCGGAAGGAAAAAGGGAAAATTCGGAAAATTAAATTCCCATATGTTTTACGCACGTGAAACGCACTCCTATATCTTATTCTATCTATACCAATAAAAAAGTATCGCTGAATGTGCTGATAAGAGCAGTTCTCGAGGAAGGAATTGTCCGATTTAGGACTGTCTTTATTCTATCATGTTTTCTATATAAAACAATTATTTCATGTAACGAAGAAACATGTTATTTGCAAGTGGTTGAAAAATCTTGAACGAGAATTGTGTCTGAAAATAATCTGATATTACAATGATGAGTTTTGTTAGAAATATTAGGAATTTTATAGTAAAAGGTAAATATGGGGTCGATTGGAAGATCAATCAATGAACAGTTCTGCGATTAGACCCATGAACTTGCTCATAGTAAGAAAACGTGAATTTTTGAAGGTATTGATAAAAAAATCAAATTTTGGGCGGGACGAAGTTTGCCTGGTCAGCTAGTAACATATATTGCAGGTGCGACTAATTACTTACGAATTAAAAAAAAAAAAGTTTAGCTTTTTTTGACGAAACATGTTCATGACGTGTCCCAGTCTTCAAATTTATACTACCCAGAACCAGAATCGGACCGTGACATTCGTGAACTCGGAAATCCATGGAATGGTCATATGAGAGATAAAAGTAGGTCGTTGTTATGTTGCTACGGTTCGGTTTTGGCAGCATGAAATTTTTGGGGTTTAAATGGATTTATTTTAAATATTTCAAATCTGGAGGATCCGCACAACAGTGATAAAGAAACAAAAGTATCATTAGCTTTGATGCCATAAAATACTCAAACACAGAGAGTACTTTGTGAAGTGTTCAAAATGAGATTCAAACTGTAAATCAAATTAATCAGAAGAAAATCAATGTACACTGCATAGTGAAATCTAGTGTCGGAATGGATTTCATATAAAACGAAGATGTACTATTGATAATTAATCAACTTTTTCGTAGGCCAACCCCCAACTTTACACCAAAAATCATACAGAAAGCGTCATATTGACTGTATGTCGGCGATAATAACTGTGGGTGGTAATGATTGTTGGCGCATTGTTGCATTAAAAATACTTATTATTCACCACCTACCAATTATCGGGCGGAGAGCGGCCGTAATTAGATTTATACAGCAAATCACGGCGTCCAGCATTATTTTCGCACAGCTTCCCGCTAAATTGGTTTATTGATTTTCACATCAACCGTACGGAGCGCAGCGGTACCGTTATAATTTTTCAATGATACCGTATCATCATCTAGCATGGCGGCGGCAAATTAGGAGGCGGCGCAATGTTTGACTGCTTTGTGTGTGTTTTATTATTCCAACAGAAAAAAAAGTGTTACATGAAACAAACAATTTTTTTGTTTGAGGAAAAAAAGTCTTGCATTCATTCATATTGATTGAATCAATCAATTAATTTATTCAACGAAACATACACCTAGAAGGATTTGTGCAAATTCGTCAACACATGAGATGAGAAACCCGAATGACCAAATTAGTTGTTTTTATTCTCATTCTAATATGATTGTCCATCGGTTTTCTGAAGGTTGTTCCCCGCTCAGTTCGTTCCCAATTAGGTTATTCCATTATGAAAACACTCAATAATGAAGCCGGTTATTTTCCCTATTGTCGTCATCATTATGCCATTATTCACGCGCCACCGAAAGTCAACCACAGCCATGTCTCCGCATGCTGTATCCCGCTGCCCACAACACCTACAACACCAGAAGCTATTAGCCATTGGAGCAGAGAGAGTGAGAAGCGGAAGATTTCTTCCTTTTGCGTCAACATTCGCAAGTCATCCGGGAGGCATACCAGAACAACATACCAAGCTTACCTACTTCATCAGTCAAAAGAGTGTCGTCCATTATAAGGATGTACAATGGGATCAATTAGGTTGTTTCCTTTTTCTGGCACCGAATTTCGATTCGTTGCAAGTTGGACAATATGTTGAGGCACTATTGTCGAAAATTCTTATCGTTTCGGATGCGAGTTGATGCACGCACATATCGTTGCACAAAAACGAGCTCACGATTCGGTTGCTCTCCCCATTGGAACGCACAACTACTTGTATCGCACTGCCGTTAATTGAGTGCTGTCGGGAGAGTTTTTATGTAATTTCATCAGAAATAATATCTCGAGACCAACAGCATCAGCAGCAGCTTGGCGGCACACAACACATTGGTTCAGCCGAAATCATAATGAAATTAATGGTGATGGCCTCCGTTGGTTCCGTTGGTTCTTTAAGGCCAGTGGCTCGCGTCATCCATTTTATCCTCCTTCCACAATGTTTGCTTGCCTCAACTTTCGTCTTGGACTGCCGTCGTGTGCTCCTTCATCACACACAAACACAATTACACGCGTTTCGGTTTGGGTTGATTGACTCGAGCTAAGGACGGACGGACGAACGGACAGATTCAGTCCATTGACTGGCCGCTCAAACATTGGAGATTGATCGGTCGGTCTACCTGGCAGGTGGTGTGTGGCTCTGCGGTAAGTGGGCGAAGGGCTTCCAGAGGAAAATTGAGCACATGCCTTCTCAAATTTACGGCAATGAAGACTCGTGAAGGGCTACCGATAGTTCGTCTGATTGGTAGTGAAAACATGGACAGGAGGACCGGGAGGAAATGAATCGAAACGCATTAAAATATCATTTCGAAAAGTATGGTAAATTACGAGCTCTTTACCAATAATTATCACAGAACTTCTTCTGTTGATGGTGCGTGGCGCACATCAAACTACTTTTTTCCTTGTGTCATTCAGAATAAACATAATTACGAAAGCAGAATTGCTCTTACGAATCGTTTGATTGTAGAAGAAAGATGTTGTTCCACAAATTATGATGGACCGATATTGTTTTAGCTCTTTTTTGTAATGTTTTTAATGTAATGTAATGGTACTCACTTGTCACTAGACTGCTCTTAAAATTTAAAATATGTTATGGGGAAAAATAATACGATTTCGTGCGAATCGGGGTGTCACAGATAAAACTTCTTTTTTTTTAGGAAAGTGCGGAGAGACATAGTTGGAATTTGCCCGGTGCATGCAAATGAGACCGGGATTGACTCATTAACATTCACACATATTAATGGTGAAGGTTAAAAGTTCAATCACACGTCATTGTTTGCGTTTTTTAGATTTGACAACAAAATCAATTCAAAATATTAGGCTGTCAAAAAAGTCCTGCGGTATTTTTTTTTGAATTTTCATTTGTTCATAAAATTAGTTACAATCATCTGTTTTAAGTCAAATATGCGCCGTTTTGTTCGATGATTTGTTCCCAACGAGATGCCAACTTCATAATACCCCTGTTATAGAAGCTCGCTTCCTTATTGGCAAAAAACTCGGATAGCCAATCTTCACAGGCCTCTTTTGTGGCTAACTTCTGACTACCTAGCTCGTTCGCCATGGACAAAAACAGGTAGTCACTTGGTGCAAGGTCCGGACTATACGGCGGATGCAAAAGAACCTCCCATCCGAGCTTCCGGAGCTTCTGGCGCGTCACCAAAGAAGTGTGTGGCCTGGCGTTGTCCTGATGGAAGACAATGCGGCCTCTGTTTATCAAAGATGGCCTCTTCTTCATGAGTGCTACCTTCAAGCGGTCCAGTTGTTGGCAGTACAGGTCCGAATTGAGCGGTTGGCCATAGGGAAGCAGCTCATAATAGATTATTCCTTGACAATCCCACCAAACACACAGCAGAACCTTCCTGGCCGTTAATGAGGGCTTGGCCACCGTCTGAGCCGCTTCAGCGGGCTTCGACCACGACCGTTTGCGCTTCACGTTGTCGTAAGTGACCCACTTTTCATCGCCAGTCACCATCCGCTTCAGAAACGGGTCGATTTTGTTGCGATTCAGCAGCGATTCACATGCGTCGATACGGTCAAAGATGTTTTTTTGCGTCAACGTGTGTGGCACCCATACATCGAGCTTCTTTGTGAATCCAAGCTTCTTCAAATGGTTAATAACGGTTTGATGTCTTATCCCCAGCTCTTGGCCGATGCTACGGCTGCTACTATGCCGGTCTTTCTCGGCTAATTCAGCGATTTTGTTGCAATTTTCGACGACAGGCCTTCCGGAGCGTGGCGCATCTTCGACGACCTCTACACCAGAACGAAAACGTTGAAACCATCGTTGTGCGGTGGAAATGGAAACTGTATCGGGTCCATAAACTGCACAAATTTGATTGGCAGCTTGAGATGCATTTTTGCCTTTGTCATAGTAGTACTGTAAAATATATCGGATTTTCTCTTTATTTTGCTCAATATTTGCGACACTATAACTCACGAACGACTTAACCAAACAAAATACTGTCAAGGACTATATTATAGCGCGCAAAAATACCTTTCCAACAAGCTATAGTATGACAATGAATACAATGAATACAACTAGAACTACGCGCTTACAACGACACCTCGCGGAAATACCGCAGGACTTTTTTGACAACCTAATATCACAAGTTTCATGCAGACACAACTTTGTTAGATGTCAAAAATGATGAGTACCTACGAACTACGATTTGTGGACATCATTGATTTTTTGCTATAAACTAACAAAAATCATGATAGCTAACGAAGGCAGTGTTATTTTTTATGTGAGAAACGAGGAGCGTGGATACCAAGCGCAAAAGCTCTTTGGCCGATCCCCGCCAACCGAGCAACCGGTCACATTGACCGTAAGGTCAGATTGCTTCGAAAATAAGACAATGGTGTGTATTTTCTAGGATCAGCATGGTGTAATCAATCACAACCTTTTGAAAACAGAAACTGTTAATAATAAACGTTAACGAAAACAATCGATCGAATTGAATCGTGCATTGCCTCAAAAACGAGCGGAATATCAGATAAGATGACAGTGTCTCGTCACAATAAGCAGGATCGTATGATGTATGGTACGATGGCGGCTTCTGGAACTGGAACCATGGAGTTTGTCGATGGACAAGCTTCATAGCACATCCTAAAACGTAACCTTCAGTGTCTCGTGGAGAAATTGGGTTCTTTTCGTGATTACTACTTCCAACAGGATAATTACCCGAAGCAAACTGATCTCATCGTGCGGGAGTGCCTACTCTATAATGTCCCAATCAAATCAAAACACCTCCGCAATCACCCGATTTTAAACACTATTGAGCATCTATGGTAGGGAATCAAGAAATGTCTGAAGATTAAAAATCCAGGGAACGAAGCAGAACTCGAAACGACGATTAAGGAAATCAGGGAAAGCATTCCGTTTACAGTGACCAAAAATCTCGCCTCGGCGCTTGCAGACAGTGCTGGACGCCAAAGCGGGCAATTGTAGCGGTCACCCCTCTAAGGGTGACATCCTCGACCATTACAAGTATATTATATTTAAGAAACATCATGATTTTGAATGAAGCTAACCGGTTATTACTTATGGTATTAGCTAACAAAACAAGTCACTATAGAAATGTTCATGTTATAGAATCTTTCTTGGTTTTGACGTAGGATTACGTCTTTCGGGAACATATTGGGGTACAAATTGAAAATAGAAAATCGAGCACACTGTGAAAATTGTCCAATTTCAAACGCTTATTGCTCAGTCATTTCATGATAGATTGATGAAATTTTTGCGTCAATCGATTTCGGCGCTCCATAACAATTTTTTTATATTGAAGAAAATAATATATGTCATGAAACTAACTATCGCACAATTTGAGAATCTCAACCCCTTTCCTAACGGAAATACCTACTTCTGATTGATCGAAATTGACGACACATGCTGCGGGTCCCTAACAGAGACTTCAAAACCAAGGTTCCCGGGGGAAATCACCATTGCAAGTATATGAAAGTCGGACGCATGTTTATATTGCAAGTAAGGTGAGTGAGCAAATAATTTTAAATTTGGAACGTTAATGTTGGTTGCTTCGTGAAATTTGATATCAATGACTGATCGTGTATTGTGAAAAATTTAGCACAAGTGTAAGTGTAGAATTGTATATGGTAACAGTTGTGTTAAAAATGACTTGATATATGAAACGATTTATTTCAATTTTCATAAAATAAAACCAAGGTGTGTTCCCGCTCGAGAACGGATCGTTTGGTTTAAGCTGTCTGTTTTGGTGTGTTCATTTTCACCCAAGGAAAGTTTATACTGCGAGAAAAATTGGAAAAGTGAAGAAATACTAGAAAAAGTGATTTCCCATATGCTCTACATATAGTATTAGGTGTTTTTAGTCCAATTAAAAATCGCATTGGGTTGAATGAACACTCAGGAAGTAAAAATTATAAAAGAAAACTACCTTTTCCATTTCAAATATGTTTAGAAAAAGAAAATCAAATATGTTTCACATCACATGTTTTACTGATGAGAAAATTTGATAATTGTGTTCGGAATTTGTAATTATCTTATATTACATTGGTGAGTTTTTCTTTCTTTATTTCACCGATACATAACACAGGAGACATCTCGTCTAGGATCACAAAGGACAATTTTCACCATATATCGTTCCACTTCGGTATCTTTTATCTGATACGCACCATCCAACGACTGTTTATCATCCTTCTGTCATCACCACTCGGTAAACACTGGTGGAGTGAACAAACAATACCCAACAACCAAACAAAACGGCCCTTTCCAGAGCCACCAAACCATTATCAAAGAGTTTAACGATGCAATTCTTCAAACATATCCAAAATCAATAGATAGCCTAGTGAAATTCTACGTCAACTATGCGGTCATGTCTAGGACGCAACCCTCCTGTGACTTTTTTATCTTAATTATTTCGCCATACTACATCTTTCATGTCTGTACTGGGGTGTAAATCCAAAGTCTCGAAAACGAGGGGGTGACGTTCGAAGTACCGTTCTGAATCATATTTTGGACAACATTATATTTCGGACACTTTATTCTAATATCTCGAAATGCTTCATGCACTGATGATATAACTATAAAATTAATATCACAATTGCTTCTTTAGCTTTCTTAAACCCTTGGTTTCACTATCATTTCACATGAGAACTACATTTGAATTATAACATAATCGGCAGAAATGTTACAACACTAATCATTATTGTTGGTGTTTGACGTTTTCTCAGCGTGAGCACGTAGAATTTACCCGTTCATAAATATTTAAATTTCTCCGGTGTTTCATCAGTTCTCATCATCGTTAACAGTTTACTGTGATTGATTGGTAAGTGTTTCGCAGTTGACTATAAAATATAATCAAGTGTAATGTACCGTTCTGAATCATATTTCGGACACTTTGTTCAAGCTTGCTTGATACACTGATGATATAACTATAAAATTATTATCACAATTGCTTCTTTAGAGTAATCCCTTGGTTTCGCTATCACTTCATTTAAGAATTACATTTGAATTATTACATAGTAGGAAAAAAATCCACCCAAAATCCAAAATCCACTCATTATCGTTTGTGTTTGACGTTTGCTTAGCGCGAGCACGAAGAATTTACCCCTTCACCTAAAGGGTGTGTCACATCAAATTGCATCACAGAAAAAACGCTGTAGAAATTCGCCCAGTAGACCGATCCTTTTGAAAATTTTAGACTTTTTATTCATACTTCGAGCCCAAGCCCGTATGCTCGCACCTTCCTCTTTACCCCGTCCATAAGGTTCTGTACAACGTCAGGTTGTAGTTTTTTTTGAACAGAAATCCATTTTCTCTTGAAGTCCGCCTCCGATTTGACAACTTTTAGGTTCTTCCGGAGGGCCTGCTTCATAATCGCCCAATATTTCTCTATTGGGCGAAGCTCCGGCGCGTTGGGCGGGTTCATTTCCTTTGTCACGAAGATGACCCCGTTGGCTTCGTACCACTCCAACACGTCCTTTGAATAGTGGCACGAAGCGAGATCCGGCCAGAAGATGGTCGGGCCCTCGTGCTGCTTCAATAGTGGTAGTAAGCGCTTCTGTAGGCACTCCTTAAGGTAAACCTGCCCGTTTTCCGTGCCGGTCATCACGAAGGGGGCGCTCCGCTTTCCGCAAGAGCAGATCGCTTGCCACACCATGTACTTTTTGGCAAACTTGGATAGTTTCTGCTTGCGAATCTCCTCCGGAACGCTGAATTTGTCCTCTGCGGAGAAGAACAACAGGCCCGGCAGCTGACGAAAGTCCGCTTTGACGTAGGTTTCGTCGTCCATTACCAGGAAATGCGGCTTCGTCAGCATTTCGGTGTACAGCTTCCGGGCTCGCGTCTTCCCCACCATGTTTTGCCTTTCGTCGCGGTTAGGAGCCTTCTGAACCTTGTATGTACGCAGGCCCTCCCGCTGCCTGTTCCGCTGGACGAATGAACTTGACAAATTCAGCTTATTGGCGACATCCCGGACCGAACGTCTCGGATCACGTCTAAACTGCTTAACTACGCGCTTGTGATCATTTTCACTGACGGAGCATCCATTTTTGCCGTTCTTCACCTTCCGGTCGATGGTTAATTTTCTCGAAGTATCGTTTTAGTACTCTGCTAACCGTGGATTGGACGATTCCCAGCATCTTACCGATGTCCCGATGTGACAACTCCGGATTCTCGAAATGAGTGCGCAGGATTAATTCACGACGCTCTTTTTCGTTCGACGACAGTTTCCAAATTTACGAAAAATTGACAGTGAAGCATGGCCAACGTGATCTATACACTCTTATCTGATTATAAGCGAAAGCTGAAGATATAATTCCTAAAAATTAAATTTCTACCGCGTTTTTTCCGTGATGCAATTTGATGTGACACACCCTTTATATTTAAATTTCTCTCGTGTTTCATCATTTCTCATCATCGTCATCAGGTTACTGTGATGGCTTGGTAAGTGTTTCGCAGTTGACTATAAAATATAATCAAGTGTAATGTAATTTTCGTTCAAAAGATTACAAAATAAAGTGTCCGAAATTTGAATGCAATCTGTCCGAAATTTGATTTTTTTTTTATCAATGGTGTCCGAAGTTTGATTCTTATTCGCTCGATATGAAAAGCATTTTATTCGATGATTTTTTAATGTTTCCAAAAATTTCAACCAAATAATACCTGTGCATAAAGTTTAGATCTGTTTTCTTGCATCATATGCCTTAAGCGTCCGAAATATGATTCAGAACGGTACAAGGTTTTGAACGTTAATATCTCTCTACCGGTTGAACGAAGTGGTATGAAAATAATATTTTATTGCAACTTCGATATAACGTACATATTTTCAAAGTCCAAAGGAATAATTTTTTGTATATATATATAAGTTATCAACACAGTCAACCAATCTTCAGTATCGACCAACGCCAACATTACTTATCAGCAGGAGACAGAGCAAACATCACGCATCAATGTTCTAGCGCTTAAGTAAACACTTAAGCATAAATAACGCCATGTGGTAAATGCGACCGACGAACAATTATGCAGCCACAGATAAGGACTCGAGTCGACACCATAAAACGGTTAAACATTCTTTCTGAGAAGACGGAAGAAGGGAAACATAGAGATAGGCAGATAGGGTAGATTATAAGCTAGCTTTGTACATGAAATAGAAAATAAAGATCAGTCTTGTCGTAACCTTAACAGGAGCAACATAGCTCACTAGTTTTAGTTTTCATTATCCGAAATTCTTTCACTATTTAACTGGCGCAGTCGGTAGGATAGTGTTTTAAGTGTTCGCGAAACGTTAGTTTAATTTCAGCAATTGCGCCTGCGCGAACGAATATCGTGTAGTGGTGATTAATCTGACGAAACCGGACGCAACACTAGTTCCAGCTCTAAAAATCGTAAGTAACAAAATTTTTCTTTTTTCTAACTCATAAATCGGATCGGCGCTTTACTGAAACAAATAAAAGCCCGTCCCCGAAAACAAAAATTAAAGCAAGTACTAATTCAGAGTGGCGAGGCCCTACCCGAGGTAACCGGACCACTGTATATCACAAGAAACACACAAAGCTAACATAAAACAAAAATAAATTAAATTATCGAATTACAATTAAAATTCTAACCCTGAAAAAAGGTGATAGTGATTAGATAGTGATTTAATAGTGAAAAATGAACCCTGAATTGGCAGGTTTCACAATTCCTGTAAATACTCAGGATAGTGACTGCATTGCTCAAACGAACGAAATGTTCTGCAATGCAGAAAAAGTGCTGAAGGCGATGCAAACGCCTCAAGCCATAAATAATTTGCCATCCTTCGACGGGAATCCCGTCAAATTACATTCATTTATAAGGTCAGTAGAAAATCTACTACCTTTCTTAAATATTATGAAAGACACACCTTTCGAAGAGATCTGGCTGCAATCTATTCGTGCAAAGATCACAGGAGACGCAGACCAAGCTCTAGAAATATATGGCACTCCGCTTAAATGGAGCGAAATTAAGGCAAACTTGATTGCCTATTACAGTGACAAGCGCGATGCTGTCACACTCACAAGGGAGCTATTCCAACTCCAACAAACGGGCACCCTAGAAGAATTCTATGGGTCAGTCCAACAAATTTTATCGCTCTTAATTAACAACACGAGCATCTCAACAGCAGACACGAGCTTGCGAGAAGACCGTATAAAAACACATCAGGAAAATGCGTTGCAAGTTTTTCTAGCAGGGCTTAAAGAACCAATAGGGGGCAATGTTAGAGCCCGACAACTGTCAAAATTGAAAGAAGCATTTGACGCCTGCGTGGGAGAAAGAAATTTCCAAAACAGACATGGATTAAACAAAACTGAACATTATCGACCCGCTAAAATATTTCCACTGGCACCGCAACTTCCCCCGAAAACAAGATACACAAATAATCAAATTAGGAATCCACAATTTTTCACTACACGTTCCCACCAATCACGATCAATTCCACGTTTCCCACAACAACAATACCACCAACAACATTTTCAACAAATTTCCCCAAAATATTTCCACCACAATAGCAATAACATCCCTCCGCAAAATGTTTTTGCCCCTAGACCGATACAAGTGTCAAAACCCATTCCCATGGAAGTTGATCCTTCCATAAGATCAAGGCACGTTAATTACATGAATAGGCCAAAACAACCGTTCAATTATTCACACAGATCAATAAATTGCCATGAGGGAACAGAACTGTACGACCCTCATTATGCAAATGATTCATTTAATTTTCACCAATACTATGAATCGGCACCTAGCACGTCTAGAGAACCACAGTTATCAATTACACCTAACACATCTAGAGAACCACTAGCACTATTGAAAAATGACAATGAAGAAAATGACGAACTAAATTTTCACCTAGTAGAGGAATCGAAAACAAAGGATTAAACAATTTTCTTCCATATATAAAACTCTCTACGAATAAAGGATCCTTGAAGTTTCTGATAGATACAGGGGCTAATAAAAACTACATTAGCCCAAAACACGTCAACTTAGACAAATGTCACTTCACACAAACAGTGAATATTAAGAACATTTATGGCTCACATTCCGTGGATAGATTTGTCAACTTTAACCCGTTTCCAAGCGTAAAAAATGCAAGCAACCAAATATTCTACATTTTCGATTTCCATAATTATTTTGATGGTCTAATAGGATATGAAACATTACGCTCATTGAAAGCTGACATTTTAACGGCGGAGAATGAACTCAAATTTCCTTCAAATATAATAAAAATGTACCGAAAATATCCTGAGTCTGTAACAATACACATGAATTCGAATGAAACAAAAATTGTACATCTCCCAACCAATGAATCCAGCGGCGAATTCTATCTAGAGCATGATGTTTTAATCTCACCAGACATAATGATACCTTCTGGAATATACAAATGCTCAGAAAATCGCGTCTTCGTAACAGTAACTAACCTATCAGATAAACCAGTAAAAATTAACACAGCGCAACCTCTAATAGTAGAAGTGAATAACTTTTCACTAACCACGCCCGAAGAAACGTTGGATGTTCCAAAATCAAACATTTTCAACCAAATCAGACTAGACCATTTAAACCAAGAAGAGAAAATTAAAATAATTAAATTAGTCGCGGATTACACAAACATATTTTATACGGAAGGACAGAAGTTAACCTTCACTAGTGCTATCAAACATAGGATCACAACAACAGACGATGTTCCTATTCACACAAAATCATACCGTTACCCTTTTTGCCATAAAGAAGAAGTTCAACGGCAGGTTTCGAAAATGCTCGAACAAGGAATAATTCGACCTTCGATCAGCCCATGGACTTCTCCCGTTTGGATAGTCCCAAAAAAATTGGATGCATCCGGACAGAAGAAATGGCGGATTGTAATAGATTATCGAAAATTGAATGATAAAACGATTGATGATCGTTACCCCATCCCTAACATCACTGATATTCTAGATAAATTAGGTCGCTGTATGTACTTTACTACTTTGGACCTCGCATCTGGATTCCATCAGATCGAACTAGACAAAAATGATATCGAAAAAACCGCGTTTAGTGTCGAAAACGGGCATTACGAGTTCTTAAGGATGCCTTTCGGTTTAAAAAACGCCCCATCTACGTTCCAGCGTGTAATGGATAATATTTTAAGGGAGCATATTGGTTCCAGATGTTTAGTATATATGGATGACATAATCGTGTTCTCTACAAGCCTACAAGAGCATCTGGATAATCTGAGGAAAATTTTTGAAACACTACAAAAATACAATATGAAAATCCAACTTGATAAAAGTGAATTTCTTCATAAAGAAGTTGCATTCCTTGGCCACATCGTAACACGTGATGGAGTTAAGCCTAATCCAGAAAAACTCGGAGTTATCAGAGAGTGGCCACTACCAAAGAACGAAAAAGAGTTGCGTGGTTTTCTCGGAATATTAGGATATTATCGCAAGTTTATTCGGGACTTCGCAAAAATATCAAAACCGCTTACTCAGTCGTTGAGAAAAGGAGAAAAAATTGATCACAATAAAGATTTCGTAGATGCTTTTGAGCGATGTAAAAACATCCTCACATCAAGCGATATCCTGCAATACCCTGACTTTGAAAAACCTTTTGTTTTGACAACAGATGCCTCTAACTATGCCGTAGGCGCTGTTTTGTCTCAAGGACAAATTGGTAGCGACAAACCAATCGCGTTTGCCTCCAGAACACTTAATAAAACGGAAGAAAACTACTCCGCCATTGAGAAAGAATTGTTGGCTATTGTGTGGGCTTGTAAATATTTCAGACCGTACCTCTACGGACGAAAATTCACACTCTATACAGACCATAAACCTCTGACATATAGTCTGAACTTAAAAGACTCCAACAGCAGGCTTATACATTGGCGCCTCTATTTAGAAGAATTTGACTTTGAGATAAAATATAGACCTGGAAAACAGAATATAGTAGCGGATAGTCTCTCCAGGATGCGTCAGGAAATAAACCATAATGACGCTGAAGTTAGTACCTGTGAAACTTCAGTGAAGTTAGTAAGCGATGAAACCTCTTCTTCAGACGATGCTACAATGCACTCCGCCGACACCGACGATTCAGCATTTATCCCATGCACCGAATCGCCGTTAAATAGTTTTAGTAACCAAATAATTCTGAAATTGGGAACGGAAGAAGAGGAAACACTCGAAGAAATATTTCCGCGTGTGTACAGACGAACCATAATGAAATCAAATTTCAACGTCCCTTATCTCACCAAACTCTTCAAAGAGTTCATAGATCCTAAACGATCAAACTGTATATTATGCCCAGAAAATCTGATCCAAACAATCCAAATTTTTTATAAAAATTACTTTAGTAGAGGGAAACCATTTAAAATATTTATTACTCAAAAATGTTTAACTGATTTGAAGACCGCTGAAGAACAAAACCTAATAATAGAACAGAAACAAGCTCTATGAAGACGTTATGCTTCAGTCAAATAAAACAAAAGAATACAATTTGGAATACCATAATAAGAAAAGAGAAGACCCACCAACGTTACAGGAAGAAAGCATCGTATACAACAAAATACAAGGCATCCGAAACAAAGCAAAAGAAAAATATCTTCCAGTCAGAGTTATCCGGGATAAAAACAAAACCTTCCTAGATCACTCCGGCCGAGAGATTCACAAAGAAAACATCCGACGAAACTAATAATCAAATGAAATTATTTTCCTAATCATTTCAGTATGGCGTGGATACCATTCCTGTATTCGGCCTTTGCCATCGCATTCCTGTCAATGTATCTACCAAAATCGATTGCATTTCCGCAACAAACATCCATACAACTCTACGACCTCAGCAACAATCCCGGCCTCGTGACATTGAGCCTGAACGAAGGAAGAATAAAGACAGGATCACACAAAATATTCCATGTAATCGAATTAAAAAGTTTCGAGCCAACCTTTCACAAACTAGAGAAAATTATTGAAGGCCTTACCATATTTAATCTAAAAGAAACTACAGACCTTGTTAATCTAAAATATAACTCAATCAAGAACACATATAACAACCTTATCCCAAAACAAAGAAACAAAAGAGGTTTAATCAACATCCTAGGAAGCACCATAAAATTAATAACAGGCAATCTAGACAACAATGATCTAATCGAAATCAACAATCAGTTGGAAACATTATTCAAAAACGAAGAAACAATTGTTACACAAAACAACGAACAAATAAAAATCAATAAACAAATTGAAACCAAAATGAATAGAATAATCAAAAAGGTTAACGAGCAACAAGATATTTTAGTGAAAAACCTAATAAAATCAAGAGACGCTTATGTAAACAATAAAGGCTATGCAGAACAGGCTACAATCATTAAAGAAGTCATGAACCTGAACATGGCACTAGATTTATTACGAGAACAAATACAAAATATTTTTGAAAGCATTCAACTAGCAAAAGCAAAGGTTATCCATTTGAACGTACTGACACCAGAGGAACTAAATGAAGCGACCACAATTTTAAGAAACAGCAACATTACAATCAACACATTCGACCAAACCTACGAGTACCTTGATCTAGCAGTAATACACAAAGATACGAAAATAATATTTGTGATTTCAGTCCCAAATCTCAAACCATCCACATTTACACATATCATCATGGAACCGATACCCAAGGAAGGAAAAATCCTGAAACTGCCAACGAACAGAGCACTCTTCAATGAATTAGAAACATACCTCATTAAAAACGATTGCCAGGAAATTGGAGAGGAAACCCTATGTAACAAAAACCAACTAGAAGACGTTTCCCAAGACAACTGTTACTCCAAAATTCTCAGAGGAGTCTCGGGCAGCTGCGATTATACAGAAGACAGGTACACCCAAGAAACGAAGAAAATAAGCAGTAACCATCTGCTAATCAGAGGAAACGCCACACTAATGCAAACAAACTGTGGGCTACCTTCCAGATACATTTCTGGAACAACTGTACAGTCACAATTAACGGCACGCAGTTTAGTAATGTAGAATATTATCATGAAGATCCACCACTACTCATCCCACTCTACGGAATCCAAATATTCTCAAATAACACCGAAGCAACTCTGACATTGAAAAAACTAGACGAAATTCATCTACAAACCAGAGAACATCTGGTGTTATTAAACAGAAGACACCTCTCACTCACCCTCGGGACAGGAGTTCCAGCAATAATTATTTCATCATTTCTTGCAATCTATCTGTTGAGGAATCGTTTGAAAACTCTCTTCAGATCCACAACCAAGGAGAGTGCAGAGCCCAGTGTACCGAGACGGTCCACTCTTGAAGAGGGAGCAGTTATCAACACAGTCAACCAATCTTCAGTATCGACCAACGCCAACATTACTTATCAGCAGGAGACAGAGCAAACATCACGCATCAATGTTCTAGCGCTTAAGTAAACACTTAAGCATAAATAACGCCATGTGGTAAATGCGACCGACGAACAATTATGCAGCCACAGATAAGGACTCGAGTCGACACCATAAAACGGTTAAACATTTTTTTCTGAGAAGAAGGAAGAAGGGAAACATAGAGATAGGCAGATAGGGTAGATTATAAGCTAGCTTTGTACATGAAATAGAAAATAAAGATCAGTCTTGTCGTAACCTTAACAGGAGCAACATAGCTCACTAGTTTTAGTTTTCATTATCCGAAATTCTTTCACTATTTAACTTATATATATGTTTTGTATATATATATATATATATATATATATATATATATATATATATATATATATATATATATATATATATATATATATATATATATATATATATATATATATATATATATATATATATATATATATATATATATATATATATATAAAGAAATTTCTGTATGTCTGTCTGTCTGAAACTATTTAACCGATCGACATGGAAATTGGTATGTAGGGGTTTTTGGGACCGGGGAAGGTTTTCATGATAGTTTGAGACCCCCTCCCTCTCTAGCCCCCCTTAGAGAGGCCATACGAATGAAACACAAATTTATGCATTACATGCAATAAATGTTTTTATGGTGATTAGATACTCCTCCCCCCTCTCTAAGGGGGGGCTGCCATATAAATGAAACACAAATTTCTACATTACTCAAGAATTAATCATAGCGTCCAACATAGCGGATTGATTATAAAACAGGGGTTCGCGCAGAGTCCACGGAAACGCGTGCGTACGATTCTAGCGCGATCCAAAATTTAGTGAGTAAATAAAAAAATGTAATTGTAAATATAAGATGAAATAAAAAGTACTGAGCCAATTGGGCCAGGGAGCAGTATGCTTAGTATTCATAGTACGCTAGATATCGCGTCGTCTTTTACAGACTGGGAAAGAAAAGCCAGCACATGATAATTTTATCACTATGAAGTTTAGGAAAGTCAGCTTTTGCTAGAAATACCACGATTTCGTAGGCATTTGAAGGCCGCTGAAATTAATTCCATTGATGTCAATAATGAGATTGCATTGAATATGTTACAGTTCATCATGAAGCATTCGTTCCAAATATTACATCTTACTGTTTCTAGCCTTGTACGTTTCTGTGGCATCTTGTGGATCTTATTACTGCGCATTTCATTGAGTCCGCAACAAGAGAGCGAAAGCTCACTTAACGGGAAGCACTTGTACAATTTCAGTGTCAAGCTCCCTAAGATATTCATTTGATAAGATTTATTTAAGTCACATTTCGACATCCACAAATAAACCATACTTTATTTATTTTCATATTTTGTAACTGTTTGATCTTTCATTCGAAAACGATCCAATATATTTGCATTGTTATCAGCATTTTGCCTAATCATCATTTCAACGGTATGCGTAGAAATTCAGTGAGCAGAGGATATGAAGGTATATCTTCCAATGCTGTCTTAAAAAACCGAGTCAAAGCGTTCTGTTCGTACCTGCTTTTGTAGTCCGTTATAGGACAACACATTCCTCAGTGCAAAAAAAATGTGTGTACAGAAGAAGTAGGGTAAGTTGAAGGAATTTAGACATACGGGGTGATTTAGACCATCCCTTTATCCCAAAAAGTACGGCTCAACTTGGATTTTTTATGATGCCATCTCCTTCTATTGTTGAACCGCATGTACCTAACGTAAAAGAACTTTGGTAAAATTGGTGTGAAACGAAAGGGAAACGGTAGCATGAACACAGCAAGCAATTTGATTGTCAAAAAATGTGATTTTTCCGATCGTGGTTTTAGGGTTTTTCCCACTGATTAAACAAACCTTTCATGTATTGTGCGGTAAAGTTATGTTCGCCTACAGAAGAGGAACAATTCGATGCAGTGAAACTGTAAGTTTGATTACAATAAATGAAATTAATTGCAATTTAATTTTTGTATGTTGTGTGTGGTGAATTGGTTCTACAGGTTTGAGGCCTTGGTCTATTGATGCCGCTGAATTACGAGAGAAAGGATGGGCAGACAACGTTGGAAGAAGGAGGAGCTTGAAAGAGCAACGCAGATCATCGAGGACGGATTTTCTTTGGCCAAGCATCGAAAGGGTTGGAAAATGCTCGAACAACAATGAAAACATTCATGCCGAATTCAAAAGGGTCTCAATGAAATTTTTTTTAGTCTGGAATCTGGTCAAGACACCTGGTATCGCTTCCAGAACACTGTTACTGATTGTAATATTATCCCAAAATACTTTACATAAACATAAGTATGTTTTTTTCGATGAAACACACACTGGACCAAATCAACCCGCATCAAATTTTAATGTCCAAAAATGAATTCTTTTATTTTATGATGTATTTGGTTATTTGATGCTTGATATAATGATTAAACATTATTGATTGAGAGAAAACAAATGTAGCTCAGGGGGTCTCCGTAGCCACATTGGTTGCGCGTTCGCTTAGTAAGCGATCGATCGTGAGTTCAAAACTCAGGGCCCTCATTGACCATCTTTGTGTTGTTACAGAATAGCTACGTCCACGCAACAATCATCAGCGATGGAGATCGATCCACGGTCGAAATAAGATCGATTCATCCATACAACTGCTCTGCTCTGCCAGACACATCGGGCTACTGTTCTATAAATAACTCAACAATGATCAAACAACTGTCTCCGCTGTCCGGTGGTCCAACTAGATAATGGAAGAACAGAAAGCATACTCTTACGCCTAAATGGCTACTGTGTAATGTGCTAATTATAGATATGATTGTTCTGTGTGCACTGCCGTAACGCTTGCGTGACTATTTCTGGCTCCGTATTCAAAGTTGTTTTTCAACCTGTTTTATTACTTTGATAGAGCTAAATTTTGTCATTTTAGCTTACTGTGTTATCACTTATTGTAGTTGTTATTGTGCCAAGTGTATTTCGTCAATTTATGCGTCTTCATTTGTGAACCTAAGTGCCTTTGTTTCCGTGTGTTTATTCAATCCATATCATCTGAGACTTTCCTACGCACTGTTTCTCTCGAAGTGCCATCTTTGTGCAAATACTCTCGATCATGGACAAGAGCTGCTATGAATGCGCCGAACCAATCAAAAACCTTAATTTGATAAAATGCTATCTGTGCGATTCTGTTGCTCATATAAAATGCTTCGGCTGGATTCGTTCAAATCTCGATTTCGTCAACGGACAATCGAACTTATTATGGTTCTGCGCTGATTGCCGAAAATCTGTCGATCAAATGAAAAATCATGCTTCGCAAGATTTAAGCAATGCTGTAGTCTCTTCAGTATCTGATGTGATCAGTTGCTGCATGAATGGTATAAAAGATGAACTTGCGCAAACCAATGCATTCATGAAATCTGTTTCCGAAAAATTGTTGTCCGTTGCAACGCATGCTATGAGATAGAAATCATCGTACAAACAAACGTCCAAGAGTACGTTCACCGGATACTACACCGAAACAAGCGAAATTCAATAAAAATCTGTTTGGTGGTACCCGGTCAGCTGATGAAGTTTCTGTTGCCATTGAAACTGTACCTAAACCAGTTGAAAAATTCTGGTTATACCTATCACGTATTGCCCCTCACGTTACCGAAGCTGAGGTTGCTACTCTTGTGGTGACATGTCTGCCTGGTGCTCAGCCCATTGTTAAATAATTAATTAAAAAAGACGCTGATCTGAAGTCGCTTGCCTTCGTGTCATTCAAAGTCGGTCTGGATTTGAATATAAAGGAACTCTCACTGGACCCTTCCACTTGGCCACAAGGAATTTATTTTCGAGCATTTGAAGAGCGAGGAACCGGTTTCCGGGATTTTTGGCTTCCCAGTGCAACGGTACTTCCACGAATCGACCTATCAACGCCTATTCTTTCATTACGTCAGCCAGCTCAAATTTGAATGATCATCCATCGGTGGACTCTGGGGGCCACCGGGCCCCCAATCCAGTTAAGTTGATGTCTTCTATAAATTTGCAAAAAGATCATTATGTCTCTTTCAGCCATAGCTCATCATTCGCTGACGTCGCTGGACGTCTGCCTCAGTCGAGCGTCCCTGCTCCTGAGCCTACGCTTTTCTATTACCAGAATACTCGAGGTCTTCGTAGTAAAATTTCGGAATTCAGACTGGCAGTATCGGAATCACCGTATGATTGTATCGTTCTCACCGAAACATGGCTTGACTCACAGATTATTTCTAACCAGCTGTTTGGTGAGGACTACACCGTCTTTCGTACTGATCGCAGTCCAGTTAACAGTAATAAGTCATCTGGCGGTGGCGTGCTCATAGCAGTTCGACGTTGTTTTTCGTCTGCTTTATTATTCAATGCTACGGATGAGTCACTTGAGCAACTATGGATATCTATTTGGAATGGAACCTCGAAGTTGGCGATTGGAGTTATTTATGTTCCACCCAACTTATACAATGAGACTGAAGTAATCGAACGTCATACATCGTCAACTATAAAAGCGAACGAGGCTCTCAACCCTGATGATGATCTGTTACTGTTTGGTGATTACAACCGCGCTGGTCTATCCTGGAAATTGAACGCAAACAACAGATATTTAGTGGTCGATACTCCGCATTCTCATGTTAATGCTGGCAGTTCCTGTCTTCTAGATGGCGTTGCTTTAAACGGTCTTCACCAAATCAATTCAGTGGTTAATCACAATGGTCGGCTCTTGGATCTTATTTTCGTCAATCATAGTGCTCTACTAGCTTGCTCAGTGACAACGGCACTTGATGTGCTGTGCAATATTGACTCTCATCATCCCCCCCCCCTCATGGTTAGATACGACAAGCCTATCGGTGCTTTATTTAACGACGAATTCGATCCCAATGCGTTTGACTTTCGGCGAGGCGATTATGATGCAATTAATACTGACCTTTACAATGCTGATTGGACATTTTTGACGAGCTGTTCTGATACTGATGATGTAGTTGATAACTTCACCGCTATGATTCAAGAATTAATCTTTCGAAATGTCCCTCGGGTTCTTCCACGCCGTAAACCTGTATGGGGAAATCAGGAACTTAGCCGTCTAAAACGCCGCAAAAATGCTTGCCTTCGCGCTTATCATTCAATCAGAAGTGCTTACAATTGTCACCTTTTCAAATTGGCTAGTCGGGAATATAAAACCCTCAACAAAGTGCTATACTTTAACTATGTGCGTAACACAGAACGTAATATTCATGGCAACCCTAAGCATTTTTGGCGATTTGTTAATAATAAACGGAATGAGAATGGCTTGCCGTCGACTATGTTCCTAAATGATGAAGTGGCGTCTTCCACCAGTAGTAAATGTGCTTTGTTTGCGAAATACTTTTTGAGTGTATTCAGCATGGAATCAATACCACCTGATAATGTTTTGCGTTACGTTGCTAGCGACGGATTTTCAGTCGGAACTCTTTCCGTTGATGCAGAGGATGTTGCTTGTGCGGTTTCCAAATTGAAACAATCTTATTGTCCTGGGCCTGATGGTATTCCTGCTGCTTTATTGAAAAAATGTTGTGAAACACTAAAATCTCCGATCGCTACAATATTCAACATATCTTTACGAAAGAACAAGTTTCCTGAAAGTTGGAAATCATCATTTATATTCCCTGTGTTTAAAAAAGGAGATAAGCATAGTGTGGAGAACTATCGTGGAATCACTTCCCTGTGCGCTTGCTCTAAGGTGCTTGAGGCCATTGTTTATGATCATTTACTGTTTCGGGTGAAAAGCTACATTTCTACTGCACAACATGGGTTTTACCCTGGTCGATCAGTTTCAACAAATTTATTGGAATTTACATCGCTATGCTTGCCTACTATGGAACAGGGTAATCAGATCGACACTATTTATACCGATCTGAAATCGGCATTTGATCGTGTTGATCATGGAATTTTGCTTGCCAAACTCAACAAATTAGGAGCATCATTTAGTTTGCTTTCGTGGCTAAGCACATATCTACGCGGTCGCAAAATTTCCGTGAGAGTGGGTTCCTCCCAATCGAGGTGGTTCCAGAATGGTTCCGGAGTACCGCAAGGTAGCATTTTAGGACCTTTGCTATTCTCGCTGTTCGTTAACGACATCACCCGACTATTGCCTCATGGAACAAGGTTATGCTACGCTGACGACGTAAAAATTTATCTGCCAATTGAGACCACCAGAGACTGTTTGAGACTTCAAAGCTTGATTGATTTATTTGCGGAATGGTGCAGCTTTAATCATATGACAATCAGCATTCAGAAATGCACTGTTATCAGTTTTACCCGAAAAAAAACAACCAATAGTTTTCGATTACAGCATTAATGGCTCGTCACTCCAGCGAAGTGATAACGTGACGGACCTAGGTGTTGTTTTGGACAGCCCAATGTCGTTTAGACAACATTATACATTCATCATCAATAAAGCGTACCTTCAGCTCGGAACCATCTTTCGAATCGGTAGAGAATTTTGCGATCCTGGCACTTTACGAACTCTCTATTGCTCATTAGTTCGTTCCATCCTTGAGACAAGCTGTGTTGTTTGGAATCCGCATTATGAGTACTGGATACTTCGAATTGAAAGGATACAAAAGTGCTTCATTCGTAGAATTTGCCGCATGCTGCCTTGGAGAAATTATGATAATTTGCCACCTTATGAGGATCTTTGTCAGCTAGTTGGCATAGCTCCTCTCGAGCAGCGACGCAAGGATATTACCGTTAAGACCGTCCATAAAATCCTATCGGGATGCTTTGATTGCCCTGCTGTTCTGTCGCGACTTCAGCTGTACTGCCCTCTTCGGCCTCGACGGAACCAACATCTGCTACGGGTTGATGCGCATCGCACTAATTATGGTCTTCAAGAACCTATTCGTCAGATGGCGTTAGAATATAATTGTCGTGGAAATTTATTGTCCTTTTAGAATATTTTGTGTGCAACTGTGAAATGTATGCGTAGTATAGTATTGTCATAATTGTTATCCATCTTTGTTATTCGCCTAGTTTTTATGTCATTTTATTTTGTATACCATTGTGAAAAGATATTGGGTTTTTATGCCGCTTTGAGTTCGAATTTAACGTTTGCTCAAGGTGGCTTTTCCCAATCTAAGTTCCTTTTTTTTTCACCATTAAGACTTATTGTCGGATGGTTTCGAATATTAAATAAATAAATAAATAAATGATAACAATGTGACATGTGAACGATTAAAATTCGGCTCTGTTACAGCTAAAATGCTAATGAGCCTTAAATAAATAAATGGGATAAAAAAAGTGTAGCTCAGTGTACAATGTGACATTGTTTGATTTAAACCGTATTGGTTTGGAAATATTAGGTGATTTGCTTAGAGGGCCAAATTCCCCCCATTTCCTCTACCCCGGCTTACATGAATCAAAAATTACCGTAATTTCTGCTTTTTATACTATAGAGGCTTTGAACATGGAAGTTCATTCGCCTCTAGTACTTGAAATAACTATTTTCCCAGGCTCCTCAGTTTAGAAGTACGTGTTAGTGGAACATATTATGGTCTACACAAGACAGCTTGCATATATTTGCAAAGTGGATTCCCCCAGATACCCTGGTTTTGTAGTCCGTGTTACGGAAACACATTTCGGTGAGAACAAAAATACCCCCTACTAAAATATATTTTCAAAGGCGGATTTCCCCAGGCACATTGATTTTGTAATCTGTGTTGGTGAAACCGTAAATTAGGCCAAGCAAAACGTGGCAGTTAGAGCGTTTAGATAACGCTTGAAATTTAACAGTTATTTAATTGTTTATCTCATGAAAAATAACAGTTTATTCATCACAATAAATCGAAATATTATCTATCAATTGATGCAAACATCTTTCCGATCTAATTGAGAAATGGTCGAGTTATAAGCATTCGAAATATTTAATTTTTTTCTGCATGTTCTGCGTTTAGATGTTAAGGATGGATTCAAAGGATTAAGGATTAAAAGGATGGCAAAGTGAACTAATTATTTATATTTGAATAAGGTTAACACGTTGAGCGTCGCGTCGGTCTCTGGAGACTGACACTGAATACTCCGTCTGGTTCGCGCCGGCCTCGTTGGACCGGTAGATTTTTCGTTGGCACCTCGGCACTTGGAACGGTGGTAACAATGTTATAGAATGCTTTTTTGTGAAGTCTACCCTAATCTGTGCCCTAGTTCGGTCGGAGTTCAACTTGCTGAGATACTTGCAAGACAACTAAATTATGAATAGCTGATCACATATTGTTTAACTCTTCGACTTATAGATTAAATTAAATAAAACAAAATCTGCGATTCGGATTCATTTAGATTTATTAAAAATCATTATCTGTTAAATAGGCCTCTTTTGAGGCCAACAAGAAAGGTAAAATTAAAACAGTTTTTTAAAAAACTTTAATCTTCATGATACATATTTCATTTTTCTTCGATGTAAAAAATATTACAACAGGACAGTAAAGTTTTCCAATTAATTTCAACAAGACCACTGCAACAAGTTTGGATGTACATCAAAATGAGATTTGTACTTTCACTCTCCAATGGAAAGAAAACACGATACTATTGAAATGTTTCCAAAGATATAATTATAACATTTACAAAGTCAGATATGGACATAACGAGTGTAGAATTACATTTGAGTCTGAAAAAGCTGCCAGAGTAAGCCATTAAAACCGCCGTCGGTAACAGTGTCTGCTGGATATGGTTCACTGATTTCCCGATTAATTGGAACATAGCGATGGTAAAGTCGTACATCGACCACAAGAGCCACTCGTAGTACGGTCCAGCTATGTGGGACTTCTATAATTGACACCGCTTATCTTCGTAAACCATATTAACGATACTACCGACGGGTTAAAATAGTTTAGAATCGGATTAGATTAGATGATGATGCCTAATACCGACACTAACCTTCCAAAAAGAAAGCAGCATGTAAGGCTACAGTTTCAAATAACCACTTTGTGGGAAGTACAAACATTCGATTACACAATTGGTCGTAAGGATCATTCAACAGTGATTGATGCAGCACCCCAATGTTCGTCATTATCCCATCCACACACAAGCCTCCCACCTCTATTCTATCGTTGACAATTCCCGGGTCCAGCACGCAAACGCTACCCTTGAGAGCAGAGCGCCAGAAACCAATAAAGATCCACAAATTACGGCGGGGCATGCGAGAAGAAGCACAAAATAATCACCGAGCTTCTACGCCACACACACACACACACACACGTACACACTCATCCATCGGCGGATCTTCGTTTCCAACGATATAATTAAATTTATGAAATTAAATTATATGTTTATGCTAACAGACAAGCAGAAGAAAACAAACAAATGTTTCGGTCTCGTTCCCACTCCCACTCGGAGAGACAATTAGCCGTGTGCCGCTGTCCCGCTCGTACACGGCTCATTCGATTATCTCGCACTGAGCGCACTGGTCTGACTAGCTTCGTTAGCAGCATCCACGGCAGGGAAGTCGAGAAGACGAACCAGAGCGAGACGGAAGATCGCAGCTGAGCAGCTGAGTGAAAAACATCCTCCGCTGTCGGGAAGAGAGCGAAAGAAAACAGAAACAAAATCATCTCTCAACCCTACATTACATAGGGTGATGCATTATTAGGAAATAAAGCTATTCTCCGCTCAACGGTGGCCGGACCGACGGACCAGAAGAAGAACTCGAAACGAACCCGCGAAGGTTCGAAAGAAAATGGTAAAAAGAGGTGGAGCTACGGGGCAAGATAATAGGCGTCATTTTTATCGCAATGGACCAATCGATGAAGCACGCGCGGAGAAGAGTAAGCAAGAGATCGTGAGAGTAGGAAATAAATCAGAGTGTGCTTCGGGTGCTCAGTTGCGATTGGCATGCGAGGAGCTCATAATGAACACATTTTGGGTGGAATGTGTGCGTGAGAATGAGAGAAGAATGGGGAGAGCCGAGAGTTGAATGAAAAGTGTTTGAGTTCAAACAAACTCAACAGCCGGTAATATTGCGTGTTTACTGTGTATGAGTATATGAAGAAACTTGATGTTGATTCTAACTCCAATGTAGTTGTGAATACTTAGCACGTGTTTCCCGCTGATAGTTTATGTCTAGAATCGTATCAGGGTGATAATAGAACGGGAGTGTATCAATTTCCAGAAGTGTGTTGAAATCTCTGAAACAATGGTGCAATAAATGGGTTTCTGTGGCTACAGATTGTAGAGCGCTTTGGTTGAAAAAAGAAAATGTAAACATGATGCAACGGATTCTGCTTTCTTAGATCTGTTTTCTTGAATTTACTTTGTATCCGGCGTTATGTGATATTGTTCACACCCTCAGCGCTGCGCAGCCACAATTATTTACGATTTAAAAAAAAACAAAGTTTTCCAGAAAACTTGGACAGAATATCAGTGCCGCTCGAAAAATATTAGCATATTTGAGCGAAATCTTCCAGACTATCTTTTTCACATTATACATGACCATATCCAAATTGAAAGACACTTTCAACATGATCTTGTTGCAAAAGATATTATTTCTTTCACAGATTATCTCTTACAACTCAGAAATATCTTTAAAGAGCAAATGAATAAATAGTTACCCTAAAAGGAAGAAGAAAAAAAAATAATGAAAGAAATATAAAAAAATGGAAAAACAGGTTCTACCTTACTGATAAACTTACTGATAAAATTCAAGATTATTTCACAAAACCGTGAAAGAACAACAGATACACGAAATGAAGCAAAAATTTGAAGAGAAAAAAATCTAGAAAGAATCATTCTTGCGGAAGGATTTATGTTGGAACGTATGCGAATACTATACGTCTCCTTCTTTCATTCCGTGTTGCTCTTCAAGATTAGGCGACCGGCTTAGGAATATTTTTTGTTGTAAATGGTGCTGCTAAATTTTACATAAGAACAACAAAAGCATAATTTTTCTAAAAATTTCGTGAACAAAATACATTATTTCATGGAAATTTTCGAAATTGACCGTTCTTTTATGAATATTTATTTTTTCTTTCTCCCTATTCTAGCAACAGACTTAGAGACACTCTAAATCAAATATTTTAAGGAAATTTTAAAATGCATGAGATTTAAATCATTTGGTTTTTCATGTTGTAATGAAGTATTGATTTTTTTTTCATTACCAGCAGAATTAAAAATTATTTGAAAGTCGGTCATAGCGTCGGTGGGAGTACGGGGTATCGGATTTTGTTGTTGTTGGTTTATTCACGTCTTTTTGCATAGTACCTGCCAACATAATCCATCAAACATGCCAGAATATATGGAAACATTCACTTGAGCTCTTCAAACATCATGAGTATTTTTTGACTGGACAAGTCAAACAACTACTAGTTTGTGAACAATCTGATTGCGAATTATCTTCCGCATATGTTGTTATATTTCCAAGTTGTTTCGAAGTACACGCAAACGTCATTTAGGTTCAGTTTACAGCCGTAATTTCCGTACACCACAAACATATTTCATTTTTTAGAAGCAGAATATTGGTACTTCCAAACTAGCGTTGATATGCATGGAACAGACCTCTAGTTCTCTAAGACTGAAAGTCAGATTGAAATTACAGAAACAAAATCCATTGAATTATATTTCGAATTTTTTTTTCCAAAAGAAAAAAAATCCATTGTATTAGATTGAATAGTTTTTTTATCGCCATCCGAAATTAATACATTCTTCAATGCATACGTTATATTCCGATGGACATTTTGGATTAGATTGTGAAATAGTTCAATTTCATATGCGATTCAGCCTATAGACTATTATACGATATTGGTGTTTGCTGGGTTTATATTCGATTCGCGACGAGTTTTAGGCTATTGTGAAATTATCCACGGATAACACTGTTCTATTGATCGCAGCCAAGAATATAAAAAAAAGTGCTGAGCATATAGCCGAAGACTTGTATTCTCTTGCACAGATACAAACACTTTAACAGGTTGTTATATTCGGAATGTAGAAGATACACTTCCTCTAGTTTATTGTTGTTCGCAATAAAATACAGTGCTACAGCATAGTTTTTTTTTATTATTATTGTTTATTATATTTAAAACTATAAGAGTTGTCCTTAGCCGTTTGAATCGTGTGTGTGTTTTGGTAGACATGGGACTATGGGCAGGCGTATTTATAAATAATAAATAAACAATAAAGTTTGAATTTACCATTTGTTGTCGGTAGTATTCTGTATTCACCGGTTCACTCCGGCTTAGGTAGCACATAGTAAACCATATCCTCCGGGTCCGACAACACAAAGAACATTGTCTTTCGGCCGAAATGATTTAGTTTGCAGTGAATAGGCCCTCTTCACTTTTTGAAACCCATGTTTTTTTTGCGCTTCGGGTTCTCGAAATAACGTTATAACAAGCGAACGAGGTGCTTCGATCGACTTTCTTCGATTTTCTACAATAAAAAAAAACCAAGAGTGGCGAATACCACAAACGGTAATTATCTGGCACGAAACTCGAAATTTTGGATTTTCTGAACAAATTTAATTGTTTTTTTTTGCAGAATGAAACTAATGTTTCTGAAAGTGTAATTCGAAAATTAGATAGTTTATCGAGAATGATTGCAAGCTGTCTTATAAACAGATGGTAAAATCGACTATTTTTAAATTGTGACTGATTTTTATTACGTTCAAAGTAGATTCTATAAGTTATTGGGTTCTATTTCCAATCAGTATATGATCTGTCCGGCTTGGGAATTTTTTTGACAACCCTTGGAACGAAGTCGCAGCCTGAAGTTGAAGCTAGAATTATGCTAAGTTATAACCAGTTTACTGCTGTCTGTTTATACCTTTGCAGGGGTATCATCATCGCCAACTATTTAGCTTTATTTCACAAACTTATCAACCAGCTTTCATTCAATATTTATAACGTTCATTTAGAACATTTCAATACAGAGATATTTTTGTTTGAATGAAAAATTTCCCATTTCCCGTATTTGATGATGCATAATTCAGTTTTTAAAACTCCAATGATTTCAGTTCAATGTTTTTTTGTTAGCTTTGATGAAAAAATTATTTAAATTTTTCAACTCTATTCATTTGTATCGCGCTATTCATTTGTTTCACGCAAATTTACGAGTTTAGATACTGAAATTTGTTTGATAACATTTGACCACGTGTATGCGGGATTACATATAATATATCCTGGAAAACTGACAATACACTAGTAAAATATTTTTTTTTTCATTGTGTTTGTTTATTTATTTGTTATCAACAGGCCTGAACAAGAGTGCCCTAATGATATACCTAAATCTAACTTTAATTCTACTTAATATCTAAGGGCATCAGAAAAAATCTTTTCAGGTGTGAACGGGTCAAATCAAAATCATACGAAGTGTACGAGCGGTTGAAAACTCGGCACATACTCGAAACGGGTTCATTATACCTGTAATTAGTGCGTGAAGAGGGGACCATATTTGAATGATGAATGCGATCTCGATATTACACTAAATTTATTCTATTAGGTGTACAAATATGACTTTACAGATTTGGAATATGTGGTGAAGATCGTAGTTATAACATTATGTCGAGGTTTTTTATCAGATTATCCCATAAGTTTCTTCCGCACCCCGAGTGACTCTAAGTGGCTGTGTTCATATGAACATACAAATTCACACTTGGATCTCGTACCAAAATGAGCATCGAAAACAAAAAAAGAAACCCTCAACTGTTGCGAAGCCAGAACATTGACGAGGCGTCGTTTTCCATTACAACATCGCAATATCGCATGTTGCGTTGGTCGTAAGGCAAAAATTTGTACAGTTTGATTGGGACACTCTACTTCATTCTCCGTACTCCCCAGAATTTGCACAAACCGATTATTATTCGTTTCTTGAGCTAGAGCTTGGGTAGACTGTACAATTCGTAGTTGCTCTCCGTGATTGACCTGAACCAACCAAATTGCACAAAGAACACACAGAATGACGCTTGGGACTAGCAAATCATTCTCGTTGTGCAATTTTCGGTGATTCGAGCTTTAAATTGTCGATAACGACGCCGGCCACGTCCTTACAGTCACCAGGGGAAGGGAAGGAATGTTAGTATGATAATCGCCGCCCGAAGGCCAGAAGGGTCGCCTCTATAGCGTGGTTCCCTAGCGATTATCATGGGAGGGATAATTGGTAGTGGGCAGAGGTAAGAATCAGGATTCACTGTGGTAAGTGATGTGATTATGTAAACGCTAACTATCGACCACTCCACGAAACAAAAATCTGAAAATCTCATTTGAGAACAAAAAATCTCAACACGCGGCAAAGATTATCTTTGGGTATCCTGAGAAGGGAAACCTTTAAAATTAAAAAGTCACAGGAGGGTTGTGTACGAGACACGACCGCATAGTTGACGTAGGATTCCGTTATGCTATCTCGTTCTCGAGCGGGAACACACCTTGGAGTGCTTATTTATGAAAATTGAAATAAATCGTTCCATATATCAAGTCATTTTTAATACAACTGCTACCATATACAATTTTACACTTACACTTGTGCTAAATTTTTCACAATACACGATCGGTCATTGTTATGAAATTTCATGAAGTAACCAACATCAAACCTCCAAATTTGATTTTCATTTTGCTATAATTATTCGTATCACTCACCTTACTTGCAATATTAAAATGCCCCCTACTTTCATGTATTTGCAATGTCGATTTCCTCCAGACAGCATGGTTTTGATGTCTCTGTTAGGGAATATATTTCGGTAGGAACAAAAGTTCCCCTACTTTCATGTATTTGCAATGCCGAATTCCCCCAGGCAGCTTGGTTTTGATGTCTCTGTTAGGGACCCGCCGCATGTGACGTCAATTTCGACTAATCAGAGATGGGTATTTCCGTTAGGATAGGGGTTGAGATTTTTCAATTGTTCAATAGTTAGTTTCAAGGCATATATTATTTTCTTCAATATAAAAAATTGTTATGGAGTGCCGAAATCGATTGACGCAAAAAAAAAGACGGGTGGGTAATGTCGGGGACATAACCGGAGTGACGTAGGACTATACAAAGGGGACAGCTTTTGTTAAATATATATTTTAAATATATTGTTTTATTTTCTTCTCCTACGTGAATACCTACCTATCTACCTGAAAAATGGATTAGTTTACTGTTTACTCTTTATGAACATGTTGGTGGTTCTGAAAAGAACCTTTGGTGTTGTGTTTTTGCGTTTTTTATGAAGGCTCACCACCTAGCCCCGTACATGGAATACATCTTTACATTGTCTTTGATCCCCATGTACGTCCATCACGACCATTTGTTTTAGAAAGCATTGAACTGTATTTCCTAAACTCTTTTTTGGAAGGTTTAATGGCCCTGAAAAGCGCCTTGTTTTATGGAATGGTTCCAATTTAGAAAACTTAGTACTCGTGGTTTTGAAAAAAAACATTTTCGAACGCCCTCGATGCCGCCTTGTTCTGGATTTGCCACCAAAGCAGTTTGTATAAAGAACAAACTTTCTTCTGCTACCTGATGCCGTTTTGCGATTGCGTTTGCCACTCGCCACTCACTGCAACTGCCTGTTGTCTTGATGTCCACCGAACCGAATGTGTTCTGTTCCGAATGTGGGTTTTCTTATCGTCGCGAGCAGCTTTGCCAGCTAACTCGATCACTTCGGCGGCCGAAACTGTATAACGCCGGCTAGATGGACTGGTGCACTGGTACTAACGCGCTCGGCCTAGCTACCCTTGCGGGGAACTCCAGATCAACACGGTTCGGGCGGGATTTTGCCTTTCCCTTCACTTTTCCTCCTTTACCATGTCCAGACATGGCTGCTTGGGTTGGTTTGTTGATGTGTTGTGATGCGAACCGATGTGGTGTACGGTTTGAATGAGAATGATCGTTACGGCAGCGGAGCGGGGATTTTTAAGCTAACTGGCTGGCTGGCTGGCTGGCTCGAATTACGCATGTGTGAAACTGCGACCAATGTTTCGTTCATATTTTTTCTTTTTCCTTTCCAATCGTGCTTCATTCTATTTCGCTGCTGCTCTGGTTGCCCGTTTTGTTCGGTACGATTTGAGGAGCACAAAATGGACCAATCAAAAATGGGCACATAGTGCATTTGGACAATGCTTGATATTTCACAATTATTCAATTATTTATCTCAAGAAAAATGAAATGTTATTCGTTATGATAAATGCGTAGATATATTTCCTATCAATTGATGCAAAAACCTTTGCGATCTATTGAGAAATGCTCGAGTTATAAGCGTTCCAAATCTTGCATTTTTTCCTACTTGTTCAGTGCCTGGATTTCCATTTCACCCCCTATATCTTCCGGTTAGACGTAGTCCTACGTCAAAAATCATCAATCCATCATGAAATGACTGAGCAATAAGCGTTTGAAATTGGACAATTTTCACGATGTGCTCGATTTTCGATTTTTAATTTGTACCCCAATATGTTCCCGAAAGACGTAATCCTACGTCAAAAGCGTCGACGAAGAGTTAGCAGTGGGAAACCTGACAAGGTAATCGCCGGAACTCATCTAAAGGTAATCGTCCCGACGAAATGTTTCGTTATTTTTTTTTGGTAAACCTGAGAAGGTCACCGAGAAAACTTCCCTAGAAACAATTGTACTCTGTATCGATCTTCATTCGCGGTGACGGAGAGCTATCTTTGGAAAACCTAAGAAGGTCACCGAAAAAAACTCCTCCTGAAACACACGTCCCGGTGACATTTTCCGTTATTCATCGTGCGTACGCTTTGGCGCCGGTTCGATCGGTCCCAGAGGAGCTCTCCCGGCAACTCTCCCTCAGGTCACCGAAAGACAACTCTGCGGCATTGCGATTAGATATCTAATTGCGACGGCGAAGAGCAATATTATTTGTGATTTTAAATTCAAATTTTATTTTTCATTATTACTACTTATCTTTCATTGCATGGTACACCCTGTGCTATTCTTCTCTTTTTCATATTCTCTCCGAGAAAGCTTCCACTCTTTTCTCCAGAGAAAGACATCACCTCTAACATCTGGTATCATGCACTCAACACAAAAAAAACTTATATACATATATAATCTATAATCTAAAATATGAAACTAAATATGGATTCAAAATATAAAATATAAACACTGTCATAATAAACCACAGTCCATCTCTGTTAGGGCATGGTGATACAATCACTGCAAAATTCGATTTCATCTAATTTCCAAATATTTTGCTAAATACCACTCGAAACGTAAGCATTTCACGCACTTTACTATCGTGAAAATAAAAAAAGAAACTGAAATACAAAGCTAACTCAAAATTTTCGCACTGGGCGATTTTATTCACTTCACACATCAATTTCCAATTGGAAATTTGAAACCGATTGGATTATTCTTCAATGCACGGACTATTTGCGCAGCTTTAACGCACACATACAGTCGATTCACGCGGTTAGCACAGTAATACATTTTTTATCATAACTTAGCATCGGAAAATTCGAATAATCAACACACTGCAGCGCAATATTCACACAACCGGAATCATTTCAATAAAACACAACGCAACAGATATAAATGGTTTCATTACATATACACACACTCACACATACGATGAACACGCGACGAAAAAAGAGACAAGTAGCAACGAGAAATCGAGAGAGCAGCGAACGCGACCACACTAAACATGAGAAAATGAAATATCGCCGGGCAAATCATTTTTTCATTTCTATTTTTTCGTAAAATAATCCAGGTATTATTAGCTAACACTACTGGATTCAAATATGCCGAGGCAGAAGGACACTTTCCACGAGATTAAAATAATTTTTCAAACGAAACGCCGCACAAATACCGATACTACAGCACCAAGCGCAACGGGCACGTCTTGTTCGCACCACCGCTCAATCCGGACTCCACAATCCGATTATTACTCGTTTCTCTCTTTAAAAAATCTTTCGAATCCATAAGCGAAATATAAAAAAATAATTTGAAAATGTAGAATTTTGTACCGGAAAAAGTCATTTGGGGGAAAGTTTTTTACATTAATTATTTCCAAAAGAAAAAAAATTCTGCTGATAGCCATTGATTACTCGACGAAGCATACAGAGAATATACACCATCGACATAAGTGACACCACGTTGAGGTGAGGTTCCTCTTGGAACGTTAGTTCTCTCGAGCAAGGTACAGTTGCCAATCGGCAAAACTTTGGTAGGGAGCCCAGCATTGTAATATCGTCTCACTGTGGTTTGTATGGTTTATTGATAGAGCAAAAATGAGGAAAAATCAGGGTTTTTTGGGAAAAATCAGGCGAAAACGAGTGCTTGGCGAAAGAACGAGAGAGGGTACCGAAAATTCTGAGAAATCCAAAAAAATCAGGAAAATTGGAATGTCTGGTCAAATGTGTACACTATAGTGTCGATGTATGGGAAAATGCATGGAAAAATAGTGGCCTTCGAACTTTCTAACGGGACTTCCTACGAAAAAAAACTCTATTTAAATTTTCAACTCATTTGGATCTCATTTATTTTGAAAATCCGAGTTTTCTTCTTTAAGTTCCTCCAAATTTTGTGAGCTTTTTTACATAGCAACGGTCCTTCACGTACCCCCAGAGAAAGCAATCGACGACGAGAAATGTTGAAATTCTTACCATAAGAGGACAAAGTTTCATTAAGGCTTCTGTTGCTCGAGTAATACGATTTCACTAAAAATACACGTTCTTATAAATCTTGACACTAAAAACCATCCGATCAGACTGAACGAGTAGCCGAATATTAACGTCCCTGGAAGACTGGAAGATTGCTCTTAAAAAAAACTGGAAGAAAACTGGATCCTGAAAAATAATTTTATTTGAAGAAAGTCGGCTTTGATTTATTTTAAACAACTTGTTTTGCCTATTCCAGTACTTGTGAAATAGAATTTATTTTGAATTTTAGTGTAATATTCACATGTAGTTCATAAAATAGTGAAATAAACCAATAATAAACCATTCGAGCAGAAAAAACGTTTCCCACCACTCGAACATTTCTGTGAAACAATATTGGAGGATCTTCTAGAACCTCTAGAACATACAGTTTTATTTGGATAAAACTTGAAAAATCTCGAAGATCGTGGAATAAAAAACTCCGCCTGTGAGTGACGGATCTCTATAGTAGCATAACCGAAAAAGAACTTGAAGCTATTAAGAACCAGAGCAAGATAGTCCAAAGCCTCAAGGAGGACGGTTGTAATAGCTGTTGTCCATTAATATTACGTAAAAAAATAACTTTCCGTCGTCGCGATCGAAGTTCGATACAGAGTATGCGCGATTGACAATGGAACATATTACCAGGAGTTATGGTTTCAAAGGAGTTCCCTCGATTACCTTCTTTCCAAAAGATAATTCTCCTCCGTCGCGATTAAATTTCCATAAAGCTCACGGGCGATGCATAATGGAACATAACTCCGGGACGATTGTTTCTAGAAGAGTTCTCTCGGCTTCTCAGGTTTACAAAAGATAACTGTCCCCCTTCGAGATTGAAATTCGATATAGATAAATAACGGAATATATCGCCGGTCCGATTGGTTCTAGAGTTCTTTCGGTTATCTTTTCAGGATTCCCAAAGATAACTCTCTTCCGTTGCAAATGGAGTTGTATAAAGTAAGAAATACGTAAAATAATACGTGAAATACGCTATGAATAACATATCGCCGGGACGATTGATTTTATATGAGTTCTCTCGGATAGCTTATCAGATTTTAACTGCTCTTTCCATCGTCGTGAATGGATTTCGATTGAAAAAGATGCGATAAATAATAGAATATATAGCCGGTCTAAGTAATTGCACAGGTTTTCCTTTTCCGGTTACCTAAAAATAATGTTTGCCGCATGTTGTGACACATGTGATTTTCGGATTTTCATTTCGTTGAATGGTCGATTGATGAAAACGGATGTAAACGGAAGCAAGATTACTTGGGTTTAATATTCATATCAATTGAAGTCAATGGAGCACATTGACCCTATGATCTTCTTGTTGATTTTATTCATTTTATTTTTATTTTTTATTTTTTAATATTTCTTCAACTGACTTTTTTTTGTCTTATTGAACATTTCAATTATTATACTCTACGAACAAAATTTCACACAATAAACAATACAAACAGTTATCGTATTGAATAGAGTCGTTGTTGAAACGTCTTAGTAGTCAAGTAAAAATCAAATAGCTCAAAATTGTCATTAAAAATACTGCACATATATCGAATTGGTTCATGTTGTGCATATTCTACATTTCGTGTACCAAGCTGTAAGAAATTTCGCTGTCGCAGTCTTCTCTCTGGTACATACAAATTGATTTCGGCGAGGATATTCGGGGCATCAATTTCTCCTTTCAGCACTTTCGCCATAATAACTGCTTGAGCTACAGATCGTCTTTTTTCAAGGGTGTGAAGACCGAGAAGCTGGCACCGATCCTCGTACGGCGGCAAGTTAAGCGGATCTATCCACGGAAGAGAGCGGAGAGCGTATCGAACGAATTTCCGCTGCACGGCTTCTATCCTGACAATCCAATTAGCGTGGTATGGACACCAAGCAACCACACTTGCTTCCAAAATAGATCTCACCAATGAACAATATAGAGATCGTAGGCATAATGGATCCTGGAACTCTGTTGAGATTTTGAAAATGAACCCAAGTTGCCTATTTGCTCTAGAGATAACGTCACTATAGTGTATTCGAAATATCAGGCCACTATCCAGTATAACGCCCAAGTCTCGTACTTGAGCTACTCTTGACAGAGGTTGTCCTGCGATGGAGTAGTCAAATACAATTGGTTTGGTCTTTCGATGGAAGGAAATGATGCTACATTTTGAGATGCTGACTGTCATAAAATTGTGAGTGCACCACATTTCAAAACGATCTACCATTCTTTGAAGTTCCAAACAATCGTGCAGGCTCCTAATAATCATATATATCTTAACGTCGTCTGCATAAAATGTCCGGCATCCAGGTGGAAGGATTATGTCGATTTCGTTTATGTATAATACGAATAGCAGTGGCCCTAAATTGCTCCCCTGTGGTACTCCGGATGAGTTGGAAAATGTTTCAGATAATTCAGATCCGATTTTGACACACAGCATGCGATCACACAGGTAGGATCTGAACCATGTGATGAAAGCGGGAGACATTCCAATTTTCGCCAGCCTTGCTAATAATATCCCATGATCAACACGATCGAACGCTGCTTTGAGATCCGTATAGATAGCGTCGATTTGAGCACCAGAGTTCATGCCACGTAAGCATGTGGTGATGAATTGAACAAGATTCGTTGATACAGATCGCTTTGGAAAGAATCCGTGTTGGTCTGTGGAGATGTAGCGTTGAGTGCTGGTAAACATTGCATCATATACGATGATCTCGAATACTTTCGAAGTAGCACAAAGTGATGTGATACCACGGTAATTTCCAATGTCAGCCTTATCACCTTTTTTGTGCACTGGGAACGTGATAGAAAATTTCCAACAAGTGGGAAAATTGCCTTGGTCCAGAGAAGCTTTATATAAAACAGCCAGAGGATATACAAGAGCGTCAGCACAGTTTTTCAATACACAGGCCGGAATTCCATCAGGGCCAACAGAGTTGGAAGCCTTCAATTTGTCTATGGCTGATTTTACGTGGTGCACTGAGATTTCAAAAGTATTGAGCTCGATTACATCCCTAGGAGTTTCATCAAGTGCGGCAATTATTTGAGAACTCGATGCAACTGAATTGTTGAATGCAGTCTGGAAGTGTTCCGCGAAAAGGTTACATTTTCTCGGCAGCGTGCTGGTGTGCCTGTCATCGAGATGCATTTCCACGGGCAAACCATTTTCCTTTCTTTTGGAATTCACGAAAGACCAAAATTGCTTCGGGTTCCTACGAAGGTTGCGCTGGGTACGAGTCACGTAACGCTTGTAAAGAGAACGGTTGTACAGTCGATAACGATTACTGGCTTGCGCGAAGGCGACTTTCAACATTGGACAGCGGGAACGACAAAAAGTTCGCAGAGCATATGACCTCATTCGTTTTAGCTGCCGTAATCGACGATTGGACCACGGTGGTTTTGGGGGATGTCGACGAAGAGGAACACAATTAGCAATAGCTTGATTTACTTTTTCGTTGAAGTAATCAACTGCGTCATCTATACTGGTTGCGATTTCGAGGGTTTGCCAGTCAATCTCAAGAAGTCTATCACGCAATAGGTTGTAGTCAGCACGATTGAAGTCCAGGCTTTGTAGATCAATGACATCCACGAATACTGTGGGGAGTTGCATTTCAACAGTTAGTTCCAGGGCGGGATGATAACGATCGAGCTCGATCAGTGGCTCAGCTGCATTGCAAACGGTACTTCTATTTATGATGTTATCATTAACCAACGCAAAATCAAGAATACGGGAGTTTTGATTAGCAATGGGATTGATTTGAGTAAGGCCATTTAGGCTGAGTCCGTCCAGCAAAATTGAGCAAGATGGTGAGAATCGTGATTGCAGAATATCGATGACCGGAAGGTGGTGCGGTAAGCTTGACCAAACCAGATTGGATTGGTTGTAGTCCCCGAATTGAATCACGCTATCTGAGACATTCAAGTTCGAAAGAATCGCTTCAAGAGAACTGATATGGTTTTTAATGTCAATAACATTTGCTATTCGATCAGGTGGTAAATAGATCACTCCGATGCTGGCATTACCGGTGGGTGTCTTTATCTTAATCCATAACTGCTCCAATGTATCGCATACAGGTGTAGGATCTAAGCAACAACTCAAACGACAAGATGCGGCAATGAGAACACCACCACCCCGGGATTTAGCACTATTTTTAGGGCTTCGATCGGTTCGAAAAACGGTGTACAAACTACCAAACAGTTGCGTAGATTGAATTCGGTCGTCGAGCCATGTCTCGGGGAGCACTATGACATCGTAACAAGAGTCCTGTGCAGCAAGGAAGAAGTCGTCTATCTTAGTGCGTAGACTTCTAACGTTCTCGTAATAGATCTTTAATTGATGTTCAGCTATGACCAAATCATTCACGATGGGAGCCTCTTGCACCAGATCGCTGCAAACCAGAGACTCATGAAGGACAGAAATATTGTTACTGCTTGAGTACTTGCCTGGAATAGCAGGCTGGAAGTCTCCTTCTTCTATTCCGTACACAGGTCCGAGACGACTTCGACTATTTTCATCAACATACGGCGCAACTGTGACGGATGTAGAGGGGACTTCCAAAATGCTTTGAGTTGTGCGTCTCGGAGATGACCGGATGACCTCGTTAACATGGCAATTCTGTCGATGGCTGCAAACCAGAGGCTCATGAGGGACAGAAATATTGTTGCTGATTGAGTACTTGCCTGGAGAAACAGGCTGGAAGACCCCTTCTCCTATTCCGTACACAGGTCCGAGACGACTACTTTCATCAACATACGGCGCGACTGAGACGGATGTAGAAGGGGCTTCCATAGCGCTAAGGGTATTGCGTCTCGGAAATGATCGGAGAACCTCGTACTGACGATGAGCTTTAGGCACGTCGGGTTCAGCTTCCATAAAGCTAAGTTCCGTGCATCTTGGTTCTAACGACGAATTTGAATGTGAGCTTGTCGGTATTGAAGGCTGAGGGCGAGCGAGTGATTGCTATTGGTTCCGTTCCAGCAGCTGTTGCTTTCTAGCAACTAGTTTTTTATAAACAGCACATTCGTTGCTGTATGCAAAATGTTTCGTGCACAGGTTTAGTTTAAGTCTTTTGTTCGTCTTGTCACAGTTTGCACAGCAAACCGTTTCCGATTGGCACTCGCCTGTTTTATGGGCACCAGCACATTTCGCACAAGTCTCACTATTTGGGCAAATCGTACTTTTGTGATTGAAATCACAGCATTTGAAGCACCGAATGATTCCAAAGCACTCTACAACTCGGCATCGTTCCCATCCAACATACACTCTCCCTAAATTAAGTAATGTTTCGTGGCTTTTGACATCGACTTCCACAACAAATGTGAACGAGGAGTGTTTTCCATAGCGTGTAATCAACTTCAACTTAATTTTTTCCGGTAAGTCATTCTGCTCCTCCAAAGCTGCGATCAACGTTTCTTCGGTCAACTTATCAGATACTCCTACAATTTTTAGCCTTGGTCGCATTGGTTTTGAAACAGTGACATCGTATTCTTTTCCGCATTTCTCTCTGACCGAATTCACCAGGGGGCTAACAGTTTCACCTGTTTTCACTTCCAGGATGATAGAGCCATCCCGTCCCTCGCGTACAGCATTAATTTTATTCGCAGAGCGATCGATTTTTTCTTTAAAACTTTGCTTGGTTGTTTCCGCCGATTGTTTCATATTCTTTGGTCTAACTATCACTAAAGGCTCCATGTTTTCCTGCGCCATTAAAGTTGGGTTTTCGCTCCTCAGAAGATCAGCATAAGTAGTACGTTTTGCCTCGTTTTCTTTATTTTGCCCAGGAGTAGGGCATGAAGGTCCTCACAAGTTCTAGGTCTCTTTCGCGAACGGAGATTGCTACTAGGTCCCAATGGAGTAAAAATATCCACTACTGTCTCGTTTATTTGACTACTTGCACTGTCCCGTTCAGTTTCAGCTGCTTCCAGTCGATTAAATTTCTCCTTATTTTCTTCTCCCATCCTTCTGACTTCCTTCACTATTTTTCCAATTTCCGATTCAATTTTTTTATACACACACTTTTCAACATCTTTCATTTTTCTGTCCAACTTCTCTTCCCATTTTTGTGCACTTTCATTGATTTTCCCAAGAATTTCATTGCATTTTATCAGCACATCATTGAAACTAACTTGCTGCTTACGGCACCCATGACACATATATTTTAAACCACGATTTGTTTTCATTGCTTCCAACCCATGTCGATCTATTTCTTCAGAGCATTTCAAATGTTTTATCAAACCACACGATCCAAAACAGAACACTTTGTCGCTTTCTACCTTTATCGCTTTCGCGCAAACACCACATTGCACGGCCGATGACATCTTCACGGCCGCTGACCCGTGGGTCGTCTGTATATATTCAGATCTCTTTTGTCACAGTTGTGTTGCTTGTTCGCGTAGTATGGTAGAAATTTACACACTTCAATCAAAGTTTTATGCTACTATATTAGCACTTATCAACAAACAATGGCACTAATTAATCGTGCTCGTCAAGTTCTACACATAGGTACACTTTTAAACGTAAAAATCGTCATATTGACACAAGAAATTGAACTTATAACACAGCGATGTAAAGCACATCCAGATCAATCGATCAATGATGACATGACAATGATGAAAAAGTATCTTTTGAACTTTAGAATGATTTGGAGGACCTATCGCATCTAATGCTCATAAAAACTCAAAGTCAGCATAGCACGCGGGCTCTATGAAACGTTTAGAGTTAGATTTATTGTTGTGAACATTGCACAAGTCGTTGTTGAAAATGTATATCAAATGCTCTGAGCTTCAGCATGTTTTGGAGGAACTAGAACATATAATATGTATATAAACTCAAAGACAATGTGGAACGTTGCTGCTTGGGTAGGCACCGCACGCTATGTGCGCTTACCGTATTGAATTCGGAAGTGTGAGCAGAAGGAAAATAATAGAGTGTGTAAGAAAGAAATATCAATCCAAGGTAAATATACCTCCGATCGATCGAGCGAACAATGTCAAAAACAAAATTGTTTGAGGAATAGCAAGGTGAGAGAGGAATATTAATGCATTGTGAATTAATTTTACATGAAATAGATGAAACTGCAGCACATATAAAAAAAAAATTGGATAAAACTGGACAATATTTCAAAAAACTGGAAGATTTTAAAGTTTGATTGTTTGACTGGATCAAGAAAAAAAACTGAAAGAATCCAGTTTAAACTGGAACATTGGCAACGCTGTAATAATAAATAACGATGAAAATAAATAATAATTTGAAAGAAATTTAAGTATTTTTCAAATTTTGATTCATTTTGGGGGTGGATTTTTCTTTACGCCCTTCACTTTATATCTGTTACTCGCCAGTGACAGATTCGACTGTCACGAGTTGAACAATAAGCGGAGAGTTGTCGTTTCCGGGTAGAGGAACTTCATCATTATCTTCCGTACAATAGACACACGTTTTTATTAAGATGAATAAAGTTGAATTATTATATAGTATTTTATGTTAAACATCATGGTTCCTTTATTTAAGCATCTCGCGAACTACAACACAAAAATATCGTAGTGCTTTACGTAACTCAGTTCCACCAGATGCTCACGAACGGTGGTTTATGCTTTATGCTTTTGTAGCGAAAACTATTTTCAATCAGCCTCTCGATTTGGTCATCATCAGTAGCGGAACAAAGCATCCGTGAAACCCAATATAATCTTCAAGTGTTCTTCTAGTGTTTAGATGATGACGAATAATCAATCTAATTCTATGAAACAAAAGTGAAAATTAAATCCAGTTTTGTTGGAGGAATCTCCAAAAAAAATTTTTTTGGACTGATTCTATGCAAAGTTTGGGTACATACAAAATGCAAATAATGCAAAAGGCTCTTAAAAAGATAACAACAATGTTTGCTTTATTTATTAAATCAGTAAAAAATAAGGCAAACATTGTGTTTATTTCGTGTTTATTATTTTACGATTACAGAGCTATTTAGAGAGGTACTCAATAGTTATTTCTCAATCTTCATATGCATGATTTGCATTATATTCCATTCAAAACTGAACATATCATTGTGTTAGTAATCAGCGTTAAAAAATGTTTTAACTAAATGACACATCAAAATATTTAAGATCAAATTTATTATCTAAAACATCGTTCAACTGAATTGTTTGTAGAAATATGATACCTTCATGGAAGTTGAGTCAGGTATATGCATTTTATCATTTTATTTTTTAAAACATAGTCTAAATTTTCATAATTTTATTTACGATTAAATTATCTTCATCTCATATTAAACTCAATACAATCAGATGTTTAGAAAGTGTCAACCAGTGTTGATTAAAACAGCTGCAGTAACGTTTAACGGAAATCGTTCAACCAGCCGGTTATTATCATAAACAGGCATATGAATTATGGTATTAACTCAGATGTGTACTTTTTCGTCACGTACACACATACACACACTCACTCGGTCTATTTTCCCATTCGAAAGGTGTCATGTTTTGCGGGAAGAATCGTTTGCTATGATGGGATCATAATTTGTCCAATTAGTCCTGACCCCTGCTGTGTTGGTGCTGTCGCCTTTTGTAGCTGAGAGTACTGGAGCAACAGAGAGGAAGACGAAACGGGAATCTCCCTCAGGGCGGCTCGAATCTTACCATAATCACGTTGGACGACGAACCGAACCATACGAATTGGTGGTTCATAATGGGTCCAAACAAACTTCCTCTCCCTTTGTGACGGTGTGTGCGTGTGTATGAGAACTGCAGTGACATCCCTCTTTTTCGCATTGTGTGGCTGATGATAGGCCTTTCAGGACGAAATCTGCCACTTCCGACCGCTGCCACCGGAGAGCGGAAGCTTTAAATCGGCGTGACCGTGAGTAGAAAAGAGGATTACAAACTTTTGGGTGCGCTTTGTGCGCAGCAAAGGTTTTATTGCCCATTATTTGCTTGCTTGTAAATAGGATCCACGGTAGTTTGGCACTGTTTTAATTCAATAGATACAAACAGACAAATATTTTTTTTCAATTGTTTGTTGTGTGGATCGATCCGGACAAGAAATTTTTTTTATTAGAACGCGAAAAAATGAGATACAGTGAAAGCTCTCTATAGCGACATCGCAAGGGACCGTCGTTATAGAGAAATGTCGCTATAAAAAACTATCGCTATAGAGAATTCGGATGTCGTTATAAAGAGAGAAACGCTCTAGTCCCTGCGAAACAAATCAATTATATTTATAACAAAGGAAACTGACTGAAATAATTGAAACGAAACATTAAACAATAGACACAAAATTCAGCCCCCAAAATTTTGTCCCCTAACAAAACTTTGTTAATAAACCAGCATAAATCGTTTGGAAAGCATCTTCTAGTTGGTTTTGGGAGTCCATTCCTTTTGACGAATTTTTGAAACCATCCGTCGCTGGCTTTGAATGATTTTTGGTCTAGTTTCGCAGTTTTAAATTTTAATTAAATCTTTCAATTATGTCCAATTAATTTTTTAGCGTCAAAGATTTTCTTGTCTTTGAATTTATTTTGGACTGGAATTTAGATTAAAACAAACTATGCTTCAAACTGTTGTGTGAGTTTAAATTTACAATCTTACCATGTAACAGTTGGACGGACAATACTTTTCGTTTTAGGTTCAATGCAAATACTTTATTTTCTCAAGGACGGGATTCTGGTACAACAATGCTTAAATTTATTTGTTTCAATAAGCTTTCCCTATCTCTTATCAGCTTACAGGTTTCCTATTTGTGTGTATTGTGAAAGCTGAGCTGAATTCGTGTAGAACTGAATAAAGATTGGGAAACTGACATCATTCTTTTTTTGCCTCGCCCTATCACTGTTTTGGCAGAATGAATTTTATTAGCACCAGAAGTAAAACGTGATCCACAACAGCTAATCTGTATTGTATTCCTTTTTACCCACACGGTATCGTTTAGTTAGTTTCCCACTGCGCGTCCCGAGAGCTTCAGAGCGATCACGTCTCTTTCGAGGGTTTTTTTATTACTCTTTCGTTATACGAAATGGTACAGCTGATTATGTGCAGCAGAGTTTTGAATATATGGAAATGTACCGTCAGCAGAATCGCGTCTGAATATATGTTCAGGTTGAGTGATGTTTCAAATTTAAATTTCTCTGCTTTTGTTAAGTAAAGTCTGCTTCATTTAATATTGGAACAAATTCTTTTGCTCATTGTGGCGCTCCTAGTGGACGGATTTGGAAACTTTTTTCACCCACGTGTCGGGAAATTCATTACCTTTCACCATGTATTTATGTCATAACACCAAACGATAGCATTTTGTAAACAACCGCCATGGAAGCCGAACGGAAAGATACAATTGTGCACAGTTTTCTTGAAAATCCATTGTTGTCGGCATCTAAGCTAGCTAAACAGCTTAAAATGCCCAGAAATACCGTATGGCGTGTTATCAAGCAGTACAAGGAAACATTGACGACGGCTCGGAAGCCGCATTCGAAGCGTCGGAGTGGAACTGTCGACCGGAAACTGCGTGGGAAAGTCATCAAGGCCGTCAAGAGGAATCCCAATCTTTCAGATCGCGATTTGGCCAATAAGTTCCAGGCCGCTCACAGTACGGTGCGACGAATTCGTCTCCGGGAAGGAATAAGGTCATTCCGAGCCAGCAAACAGCCAAATCGGACGCTGAAGCAGAACAATGTGGCCAGAATCCGTGCTCGAAAGCTGTACGACCAAGTGCTGACCAAGTTCGACGGATGTATTCTGATCGACGATGAGACCTACGTGAAGGCGGACTTTGGGCAAATCCCAGGTCAAAAATTTTATTTGGCGACGGCTCGGGGGGATGTACCTGCAAAATTTAAGTTCGTGTTTGCGGATAAATTCGCCCGCAAGTACATGATTTGGCAGGGGATATGCAGTTGTGAACAGAAAACCAAAGTCTTTCTCACTGACAAGACAATGACATCAGAAGTCTACAAAAAAGAGTGCCTACAGAAACGGATTCTGCCGTTTATTCGTGCCTACGACCGTCCAGTAATGTTTTGGCCGGACATCGCAAGCTGCCATTACAGCAAAACGGTTATGGAATGGTACGCAACGAACGGGGTCAGCGTAATACCGAAGGACCTCAACCCCCCAAACTGCCCCCAGTTCCGGCCGATAGAGAAATACTGGGCAATCACGAAGCGGAGGCTTAAGGCAAAGGGAAAACTTGTTAGGAACATGACTCAAATGAAGAACTGGTGGAATCAAATCGCCAAAACGGTGGACGAAAAGGGTGTGCGCCGCCTAATGTGCCGTATTACGGGAAAAGTACGAGAATTTCTTCGAAACAGCAATGAATAATTTTTTAAATTTTTTTTTTATGAAAGAGTAAAGAAAATGCTACATTTGTATGAAAAACAAATTATGAATTCGTTAATAAATGACTGAACTACACGCAATTGTTTGTGTTCCAATATTAAATGAAGCAGATTTTACACGAAAATTAATAGTTGCGCGCGAACATTTAATCGTTCACAAAACATAATATAGACTATGTTCGTTCATTCATTGAACTTAGTATTTCAATCAAGCTTATTATTATTGCACTGTGAATGGCGTGACCTTGAAAATTATCGCAATAGAGAATGATATGTATGAGCGGTAATGTGTCGTTACAGGGAATGGTCGTTATAGAGAAATGTCGCTTTAAAGAAAAGAATTTCTATGTGATTTTGAAGGGACCTTTGTATATGTCGTTATAGAGAGATTTGTCGCTATAAAGATTGTCGCTATAGAGAGCTTTGACTGTACTCAATTTACTATGAATCAACAAATGAAAAATAAAAATTTGTCAGTTATTCGGTATGTATAATTGATTTAAGGTTTCGTACAAAAAATTCAAAAGCATGTATTAGCTTAAAAATAAGGATTATTGAACATTCACAATCAGTAATAGATCAGGTTTATCATAAGAAAACTGATCAATGTGTTTTTAATGTTGTCCAAAAGTGCAAAGCCCTTCAGAATAAAACAATCTCGCGGGGATCTGAACAAGTGTTTGAAAGTGTAATACATGGTTGTATAGTACTGTTCGGAAAATCTATTTAATAAACGAAGTTTTTTGTAGCAGCTCGTTTTATTCAGCTCAAACTGAAAATTCATCGTTTTATCAAAGAAATATATAATTATTTGACTTACAGAACTAGTTTTTTATCTATTTTGCACTTCAAACCGCGTGTGCAATCCCCGATGTAAATGTTGGAGTCCTATATCGAACAAATCCAGTAATATATTTATATATATTTTTAATATAAATATCTGCGGCTTACCGCTTTTATAAATGTATGTTTTCAAAACACTAATTTGAGCACTAAATATTTTTTAAATACAAAATTCACGGTTCAAGTTTCCGAGTAATCTAATATCAGACTTAGCGTTCTTCGAATATACTTTTTATGTCGCTTTGTCTTCACGTAGCTGTCAGTTCTTATATTGTTCGGGTTTTTTGACATTTTCGGGTGTCAATTTGAAATTTGTGCCCAGCGGTTTCAACAAGTACAATTCCAAATGAGGGGCTCAGAATGCAAGGGGTGTAAGTGACTTGATCGTTTTCTCTCATCGGGGATGTACGCACCGACGAATGATAAACCCGATGACTTGAAGGAGCAGTTCTACGAACTCCTTGAACAAACGTATAGAGAGTGCCCAAGACGACATAAAGATTGTCATCGGACATGCAAATGCGCAGTTCGGGCAGGAAGATTTTTTTCGCCTCGTTATTGGTAGAGAAAGCCTCCATTCTACCACAAACGATAATGACCTGAGGCTCATAAATTTCGCCGCAGCCAGAAGCATGGATATCTGTAGCACATACTTTACACGTTTGAACATTCGAAAGCACACTTGGAGACATCCAAACGGAGAGGCTTGCAGCCAAATCGACCATGTTCTGATTGATGGTCGGCACTTTTCAGATGTCACAGACGTGAGGTCCTTCCGGGGACCAAACGTCGACTCGGATCGCTATCTCGTGGTATGCAAGATCCGCGCCAAGCTGTCCAAAGATTTAAATCAAGATCAACGAGGAAGATACGGTTGAAAATCCAGCGGTTATCAACCGAAGGGGTAGCAGCAAAATACTCACAGAAAGTTGATGAGCGGATCGATGAGCAATTTAGAGGAGTGGAGGCATATCCACGGTACAATCAGCATCACAGCGCGAGAAGTGTTGGGCACAACAGTGGCAACCACGCTCAATGAGTGGTTTGACGCGGAGTGCCAGCGAGTGACAGATGAGAAGAACAGAGCCAGAGCGTGAAGCTGCTGAAAAAGACGGGTGGGTAATGTCGGGGACATAACCGGAGTGACGTAGGACAATACAAAGGGGACAGCTTTTGTTAAATATATATTTTAAATATATTGTTTTATTTTCTTCTCCTACGTGAATACCTACCTATCTACCTGAAAAATGGATTAGTTTACTGTTTACTCTTTATGAATATGTTGATGGTTCTGAAAAGAACCTTCGGTGTTGTGTTTTTGTTATCACTCGATTTCCCATCTTGTTTGGTTATACCTTCCTGCTTAGCTATTGCGTTTGCCACTCGCCACAGCTTTCACAGTTGGAAAATTTCTTCCCATCCAGCTTGGGACAAGTGGTTCAGTAAATTACATTTAATGCGAATTACATTTAATGCGACTTTGCCACTCACTGAAACTAATTGTTGCCTTGATGAGCGCCGAACCGAAGTTGCTCTGTTCTTGATGCGGGTTTTCTGATTGTCGTGAGCAGCTTTGCAAGCCAACTCGAGCACTCCGACGGCCGAAACTCTATAATCGCTGTTAGGTATACTGGTGCTCCGGCACCAATCCGTTCGGCCTAGTTACCCTTGCGGAGCAATCAGTGAATGCGACCAACAGGGAACTGGAGACCTGCACGGTTCGAGTAGACTTTGTCTTTCCCTTAACTTGTCCTCCTTTGTTACGTCCATGATGCCGATGCCGTACAACCTCACGGGTTTACGGTTTGAAAGAAAATAAGATATTTTTTTGGGGTCCGCGTATTTTATACTCTAGCGGTACACACTCACAGGATAGAGACAAATCGGCAGACTCAGCCAGAGGGGCGAGTCCAACGAGACGAACGAATGAGCGTTAAAAGGGAGCGATGGCAAAAAAATACATTCATTACGATTTGTTCGCTCGTTGGATTCACATGCAGGCTAAAAAGGGTCCTTTTCAGGATCACATAATTATCTTCAATCCAAAGAGTTTATTGTTTTGTTATCACTCGATATCCCCATCTTGTTCGGCTAAACCTTTCTGTTTAGCGATTGCATTTGCCACTCGCCACAGCTTTCACAGTTGGAAAATTTCTTCCCATCCAGCTTGTGACATATTTTACAGTAAATTACATTCAATGCGACGTGCCGAAGCGCCACTCAGTGTCGCATTGGAGGCGATTTCAACCTGTAATTGAATATTTACGATGACAGTGGTACAGTGTCGACTTTCAATTTGGGGTCATAATTTGGATCTCTATGTTTACAAAAATGTCCAACTAAATAAGTCGCATTACATGTCCGTCCAATTAGCTAAATGTCGAACTAATTGTAAATTACTGTAATTTCAATCTGGAAACAATTTAAGAATTGGTGAAAATTGAATAATCAGGAAAGTCCCCAACTATCAATAAGCTCAGAACAACTGCCAAATTCACATACTCATCAGATCCTGGCAAACAAATTATGAAAAAATCAATTTGTGTTTTATTATTATTTTGAATAATGTTTTAGAAAGCATTGAACTGTATCTCCTAAACTCTTTTTTGGAAGGTTTAATGGCCCTGAAAAGCGCCTTGTTTTATGGAATGGTTCCAATTTAGAAAACTTAGTACTCGTGGTTTTAAAAAAAACCATTTCGAACGCCCTCGATGCCGCCTTGTTCTGGATTTGCCACCAAAGCAGTTTGTATAAAGAACAAACTTTTTTCTTCTGCTACCTGATGCCGTTTTGCGATTGCGTTTGCCACTCGCCACTCGCTGCAACTGCCTGTTGTCTTGATGTCCACCGAACCGAATGTGTTCTGTTCCGAATGCGGGTTTTCTTATCGTCGCGAGCAGCTTTGCCAGCCAACTCGATCACTTCGGCGGCCGAAACTATATAACGCCGGCTAGGTGGACTGGTGCACTGGTACTAACCCTTGCGGGGAACTCCAGATCAACACGGTTCGAGCGGGATTTTGCCTTTCCCTTCACTTTTCCTCCTTTATCATGTCCAGACATGGCTGCTTGGGTTGGTTTGTTGATGTGTTGTGATGCGAACCGATGTGGTGTACGGTTTGAATGAGAATGATCGTAACGGCAGCGGAGCGGGGATTTTTAAGCTGACTGGCTGGCTCGAGAATTACGCATGTGTGAGACTGCGACCAATTTTTTTTTTTTGTTTCGTTCTTTTTTTTCTTTTTCCTTTCCAATCGTGCTTCATTCTATTTCGCTGCTGTTCTGGTTGCCCGTTTTGGTCGGTACGATTTGAGGAGCACAAAATGGACCAATCAAAAATGGGCACATAGTGCATTTTGACAATGCTTGATATTTCACAATTATTCAATTATTTATCTCAAGAAAAATGAAATGTTATTCGTTATGATAGATGCGTAGATATATTTCCTATCAATTGATGCAAAAACCTTTGCGATCTATTGAGAAATGCTCGAGTTATAAGCGTTCCAAATCTTGCATTTTTTCCTACTTGTTCAGTGCCTGGATTTCCATTTCACCCCCTATATCTTCCGGTTAGACGTAGTCCTACGTCAAAATGACTCCATGGCCGGAAGAAACGTCAGCATTGGGAACGAATTCTTGCGGGGCGGAGTATTGCTTCTCCAGGCACGACGCGAAGAACCATTATAAAACGATAAACGTTAACAGGAACCAGACCGTCCCAACCCCTGTAATAATCAACGACAGGGAAGAGAACTTGATTACCGATAAATCGAAGGTGGCCAGGCGTTGGCAACAGCATCTCGATGGGTTGTTGAATGGTGAAGATGGAGTCGTCGAAAGGAACAGGATTGAGATTGAGGATGATGGACAAGCTGTTGATCCACCAACCATAGTTGAAGTGAGGAAGGCAGTGAAAGAGCTGAAGATTGGCAAAGCAGTTGGGAAGGACGGCATAACTGCTGAACTACTAAAAGTCGGGGGCGAACAGCTACTTTGTTGTATGCATCGGGTTATCGAGCGGATATGGACCGATGAAGAACTACCTACGGACTGGTTGGAAGGACTCATTTACCCGATTTATAAAAAGGGTCACCGCCTCGACTGTAGCAATTATTGAGGGATAACTCTCCTCAACTCAGCGTATAAAATTCTCATGTATTGTTCCATAGACTGAGGCCGTTGCAGGAATCCTTTGTTGGCGAGTACCAATGTGGTTTTCGTGAGGAACGATCCACAATGGACCAAATGTTCACGCTGCGTCAAATCCTCGATAAATTTCTGGAGTACAACCAGCGGACTCACCATCTGTTTGTAGACCTCAGGGCTGCTTACGATTCAGTTAAACGAAACGTTCATTTACCTGGGTACATTAGTGACATGCGACAACGAGGTGAGACGTGAGATTAAGAGACGGATAGCGGCTGCAAACAGAGCGTTCTACGGATTGCGTAACCAGCTGAGATCTCGCAGTTTACAAATCCACAAGAAACTTGCGATCTATAGGACATTGATTCTCCCAGTGGCACTCTATGGCCATGAAGCATGGACACTGAAAGAGGCTGACAGGCGAGCTCTTGGTGTCTTTGAGCGTATAATATTACGGTCCATCCTAGGCGGCAAACTTGAAGACGGTGTATGGCGCTGGCGTACTCCGGATAATCGAATCATAAAAAAACGAATTTTCTTTCGGTATACGTAATATAATTATGATTGCACTTATTTATTAAATGGTTTCATCTAGCTTGGACCAGTCTGTATGTTTGTGACTTTGTAACATTGTTACTTTGTAACTTTGCAGTTTTGACTGTAGCGCTGTACCACACTAATAGAAATTTAACCCCCTTCCTGTTGACCGTTTGGTCTGAAATTTGAAACACATCTTTATCTCTGGTGTCATTATAAAACTGCGTGTCCCATGATCTTGAAAATCCAAGATGACGGCCGGAACAAAACGACGTATTATGGACTTATTTTCTCAAAATCCTATCAATTTGGGTTTTCCCAAACCCCCATCAATATGCATATCAAATGAAAGAATTGACTAGTAGAATATGAAAAATGCAAATTTAAAATGGTCACCACAACAAGATGGCGCCATATTTTTTTCAAAGCCCCATCAATATGGGTATCAAATGAAAGTGCTAGAACTGATAGAACACAGTAGATCATGAAAAATCGAAGTCCAAGATGGCCACAGTTCCCAAATAAACAATTACTTTTTAATGGTTTATTCAGCTTGCCCTGTTTGTATGTATGTTTGAGTGTTTGTAGGATTGTCCCACATTCAGTATAATTTGACCCCGTTCCTGATCACTGATTGATCTGAAATTTGGAACATACCTTTAATTCTACTGCCATTATAAAACTGCGTATTCCATAATCTTGAAAAATTCAATTTGGCCGCCGCTAAAAATGACTGAATGGCTTGGCTTGGAGAATACACTACAATTTGAACAACATAAATTCGAAAAGGTCGCCGCCACAAAATGGTCGACTATGTATTTTTTGCAATACTTTCAATATTCGTATCAAATGAAATGATTTGACTAATAGAATACATCATGAAAATATTCCGATGAAAATGAAGTAAAAAAATTATGTTTTTCAACGTAGCTCCTCAACATATTTCATATTTCTATCATGTATCATGATGTATTTGGAAAAGTTGAAAATTATAAGCAAATTCATAAAATTTCATGAACATGGCGGTATAACACGACAAACATATTAAAAGAGCCTAGTTACTATAAAAAAGTCACAGGAGGGTTGTGTCGAGACACGACCGCATAGTTGACGTAGGATTCCGTTAGGTTGTTGCATACTGATTTTGAATATGTTTGAAGAATTACATCGTTAAATTCTTTGATTGGTGACCCTGAAAAGGGCTGTTTTGTTTGGTTGTTGGGTATTGTTTGTTCACTTCACAAATGTTTACAACCGAGTGATGATGACAGAAGGATGGTAAATAGTTGTTAGATGGTGCGTATCATGATAGAAGATGCCGAAGTGGAATGAAATATGATGAAAGCCGCTATCTGTGGCCCTGGACGAGACGGCTCCTGAGTTATGTATGAATGAAAAAAAGAAAAAAACTCATCAGTGTAATATTAGATAATTATCACTATCGAACACAATTATCAATTTTTCTTACCAGAAAAAAAACATGTTACTTTATCATAGAAGTAACATATTTGAAATAGAAAAAAAACAATTTTCTTTTATAACTAGCTGACCCGACGAACTTCGTCCCGCCCAAAATAGATTTTTTGATTGGAATACTTCCAAACATCCACGTTTTCTTACTAAGTGAACGTTAATGAGTCCAATCACTGAACTCTTCATTGATTGATTACCCTTTGACCCTTATCAATTCCCTTTTACTATAAATTGTCTAGTACTTCTACAAAAATTCGGCCTTATAATATAAAATTATTTTCAGACACAATTCTCGTTCAAGATTCTTCAAGTATTTGAAAATAACATGTTTCTCCGTTGCATGGAATACATGTTTGATACAGAGAATATTACAAAATAAAAACAGTTCAAATCGGACCAGTCCTTCCCCGGGTCTAGGGCACACCAACACATTTGGCCTTCCATTTTTGTTTATATAGATAGAAGATATAGGAATGCGTTATTCCGTCTGAAAATCACTTTCCACATTTGAACAAAAATCAATTTCGTTAGCGCCAACATCAAATGGACTAACAACGCTTAGCTAACTGTAGAACATATGGGAATTCAATTTTCCGAATTTTCCAATTTTTCTCTCCGCTATATTGATCTAAGGGAAGAGACGAATACAACGAAATATAGATGACTCAAATTGAACCATTCCTTCCTCGAGTTTTGCGCTTACCAACACATTTGGCCTCCCATTTTTATTTATAGATATAAGATATGGAAATGCGCTATTTCGCCTGAAAATCCATTTCCACTTACGAACAAAGATCAATTTCGATAGCGCGAATATTGAATGGACTAAAAACGGTTATTATGATGTGATTTTCGAACATGTGGGAATCCAATTTTCCGAATTTTCCGACCCTCCTTCAGGGTTTACGAATATTTTTCGGTTTTTCTCTCCTCTATATTGATCTACGGGAAGATACGAATACAACAGAATAAAGAAAGCTAAAATCGGACCATCCCTTCTTTGGGTTTTCCACTTACCAACAGATTTTGCCTTACATTTTTATTTATATAGATTTTTACTTTCTGAGTGTTTATTCAACCCATTTCTATTTTCGCTTCAAACCCAACGTAACACGATGCTATATGCCTCAATGCGAATTTTGATTGGACTAACAGCACCAAATACGATATGTAGAGCATATGGTAAATCACTTTTTCGAATATTCCTTCACTTTTCAATTTTTCTCGTCGTATAAACTTTCCTCGAGTGAAAATGAACACAACAAAACAGAGCGCTTAAACCAAATGACCCGCTCTCGAGCGGGAACACACCTTGGTTTTTATTTATGAAAATTTAAATAAATCGTTTCAAATACCAAGTAATTTTTGCACTACTGCTACCATATACAATTTTACACTTACACTTGTGCTAAATTTTTTACAATACATGATCGGTCATTGATATTAAATTTCACGAAGCAACCAACATTAAAGTTCCAAATTTATATTTTATTTGCTCGAAGTAATCGTATCACTCACCTTATTTGCAATATAAAAATGCCCCCGACTTGCATATATTTGCAATGCCGATTTCCCCCAGGCAGCTTGGTTTTGATGTCTCTGTTAGGGAATACATTTCGGTAGGAACAAAAGCTCTCCCTACTTTCATGTATTTGCAATGCCGATTTCCCCCAGGCTGCTGGTTTTGATGTCTCTGTTAGGGACCCGCCGCATGTGTCGTCAATTTCGACCAATCAGAAGTGGGTTAGTATAGGGGTTGAGAGTTTTCAATTGTTCGATAGTTACTTTCATGACATATATTATTTTCATTAATATAAAAAATTGCCGAAATCGATTGATGTAAAAATTTCATCAATCCATCATGAAATGATTGAGCTTCAAATTGGACAATTTTCAAGATGTACTCGATTTTCGATTTTCAATTTGTACCCCAATATATTCCGGAAAGACGTAATCCTACGTCAAAAGACAATAAATTAGAATTATTTTTTTAATATCTCGAGAATGGCTGCATTTAGAAGGAGATTGATAACGACCTTGTGCTCCCGTGGCTGAGTGGTTAGCGTCATAACTAACATGCCGGGTGTTCGGGTTCGATTCCCGTTCTGGTCGGGGGAATTTTTCGTCAAAGAAATTTCCTCCAACTTGCACTGTGATCACGCGTATTCTAGAGCTTGTCACTCAGAATGCATTCAAGGCGTGTTATTTGGCATTGAAATCTCAACTAAGTACTAATAAAAATGACGCAAGTAATACTACGTTGAGACGGCGAAGTTCCTCTAGGAACGTTAGTGCCACTGAAGAAGAAGAAGAAGATAACGACCTTTTTTGTTTTAAATCACATCAGGATTCATAATTTGTGCCTAAAAATGATTGTTAACATACAAAAGTTCGAAGTTTCGAAAATTCATAAAAATTCGATGTACCACAAAGTTCGTCAAAAATAGTTTTACCATCTTGTACCCATTTTTCAAGTTTTCTACATGACTTCGATTTTATATAAAAAATAAAAATAAAAAAATAAAAAATATATATTTTATTTATTGCAAATTGAAGTTTTTTTTTGTAAATAAAAAAGTACAAATTTTTTTTCTAGGTGTATATTTTTTTCACGTTTGGACATCAATACTCTATGACTCTTTCTAAGACACTAGTTCTGTAGAACTCATAATTTTTGAGATATAATTTATGAAATGTTTCTCTTACTGAAATCGATACGCCCTTTCGAAAGTTACACTTGAGTCAAAAAATTCTCAAATGCTGTGGAAAACTCATATTTCCTCCAACCCAAACGGAACACAAACTTTCATCCGAATCGAAAATACTCATGTTTTGTCATTTGTCGATTTTATTTGGAATTGCTCTATAGTGAGTAAAAAAGCACATTCCAGCCAAACTGCAAACCAATTTGTTATATGGTCAAAGAAACATAAGGTTTGGACCATCCGTGGCGGAACGCATCATCTTGATAAGATTGAATGGCACAAATGTGTTCCAATAATCTTGAATGGGTTAAGGCAGTATTCCTATTCGGTAGTTAACCATTTCTAAAAAAAAACTAGGAAAACAGATCTGATGTAATGCAATCAGCTGTAGTTCTGTAGTATCAAAAATTAACTAAGAACACAAAAAACACAACTGTTCAACGTCAAAACAAGCAATCCCAAACAAATCCTTTCCAAAATGTATCTAAATCAATTTGACTATACACCAACCAGCCCAGTGATAATGTTATTACGATACTGTCTCCCTCTCCTTTTATAGCAGCCAGCAGTCTCACTTCCAAGCGGGCGTCACTATTAAAACTGACGGACGAATTAAAGATAATTGATTCGAAATGCCAATCGATGGTGCTGCTAACAGAAACCACTTAATGGTTTGCTTGCTGTTTGGGTTATCGATTTTTTTTTCTGTTGTTTCTGCCCCATCCTCCGGCATCCATAAATATGACAGTTCGTGAAAAAAAAGCGCTCCCTGACGGTGCTTTGGCCGATTGCCCCTGGCCGATTCCGGGCGAGCCATCGGAATAATTAATTAAGCTTTTTAAAGTGTCGGCGCGTCACGACGGGCGCTGGAAATACTAAGGTAATGTTAATGAAATCAAAAACACCAATCAGGCTTTCAATCAAAAATCCACGGTCCGGGCTCTTGAGAATATGCGTGAGTTTTAAACAGTGATTTGACAGGTCGTTATGTGAGTGAAGAATAGAGTGATTTTTGAGATGAAATATCCTTCATGTCTGTGCGCATTTAGTTGGGAGCAAAACGTGAAATTAGTATGTGTCAAAATAAAATATTTCTCAACTGCAAACACAAAGCGAGCATTTTTCTGACGATGAACTGTTTCGAATAGAATTTTAATTGCAAATGTAACACGCTTTACACATCGCATGTATCCATTTTAAACAAAGCAACGCAATCGCATGTTTTGTTTCAATTTTCACACTTTTTCTCGTCCGGCCGAACAATGTCATATAACAGCTTTCGTACCCGTTCTTTTTTTGTCAAACCTTAATTGTGGAACTTCCCTTTTTTCTCATCCAGCGGGAGTCTCCTTTGCCAAAGTGCGCCGGCAGTCGGGCTCTTAATTAAAAACACTGTTTGTATTAATTTCAACCTTCGACAAACGCAGTTTTCCACCAGTTCAGCACAACAGCGTGGCAAAACGCGAATGGTGATGATTCTGTAGATTCAGCGGACCATCGTGAAAATGACATCCCCCGGCGACTGGCGATTCAAACTTCAATTACTCTATTAATTAGCATATTACAAAGTCCGCTTGTTACGCTTGTAACGTTAATGGCTATTCGAAAGGATTCGTAGGGAAAGATGGGATTATGTGCAAGTATATAACACATATCAACACATCGTACATAACAGCACCTTGAATTCGTGAAAACCCAACCAAGTTGAACAAACCATTATACACCTATAGTTCAAAAGGTTAGATGCAAAACCGTTCCGCATTATCTCATTGTTTTGATTGGATGACTGCTTTTCAGATGGGTTTTATTTATCTCATTGCTAGGTACTTATACACTTGATGCAAGCCAAATATAGGGTTGGGGAAAAAGAAATGTCGTATTTGTGATCGAAATTTGACGCTTTATTTAACATACTTAAAATTATCCAATTTAAGTCAAATATGCGCCGTTTTGTTCGCAAACTTGTTGCCATTTAGAAGGCAACTTCATTATACAAACCCCCCCCCCCCAACCCCTCCCTTATAAAACCCCCTCCTTATTTGCAAAAAACTCAGACAGCCAGTTTTCGCAAGCCTTTTTTGAGGCCAACTTAGTATCACCAAGAGCGTTTTGCATGGACCGGAAGAGATGATAATCACTTGGAGCCAGGTCCGGACATCTTTCGGTAGGACATCCCATCCGAGCTCCCGTAGCATCTGGCGGGTCATCAAAGATGTGTGAGGCCGAGCGTTGTCCTGGTGGAAAACAACACCATTCCTATTGATCATTTCTGGCCGCTTCTGGTCAATCGCCTGCTTCAAACGGTCAAGCTGCTCACAGTAGAGAACCGAGTTGAGGGTCTAGCCATAGTTGAGCAGCTCATAGTGGATGATTCCCTTCCAATCCAACTAAACACACAGCAAAACCTTTCTGGCCGTCAATCCGGGCTTGGCGATGGTTTGGGCCGACTCACCGCGCTTCGACCACGACTTTTTTCGCTTTAGGTTGTCGTACGTGATCCACTTTTCATCACCAGTCACCATCTTCTTCAAAAATGGATCGAGTTCGTTCCGTTTTAGCAGTGCATCGCAGGCGTTGATTCAGTCTAAGAGATTTTTTTTGTGTCAACTCGTGTGGCACCCATACATCCAGCTTTTTTTTGGGATCCAATCTTCTGCAAATGGTTCCAAACGGTTTAATGGTCTATACCCAGTTCCTGGCCAATCGAGCGAGTGCTCACATGCCGGTCTACTTGGATGATTTCAACGATTTTATCGGTTTCCACGACGATTGGCCTACCAATAAGGGGTGTATCTTCGACAGCCACTACATCAGAACGAAATCGATCAAACCAACGCTGTGCTGTGCGAATAGTTACAGTATCGGTACTTACCTCGCAGGTAGTAAAAACGTAAAATATGGCGAATTTCTTGCTTGGTGCACTGTATCTTTGACGCGCTATAACTTGAGACTGAAAAGCACAATCACAACACTGTCAAAACGACACTTATAGCACAGAGTGTCGTCTTCAAATAGCCGTATAGTATGACCCGATGCGATAAGTACAACACAAGATATGTTTAAGTGTTGCCATATATTGACAATATACGACATTCCTTTTTCCCCAACCTAATATGATGATAGTGATGGAGACCTTCAGGGTAAATAAAAAGAGTGAATCAGGCTTCTAATGTGTATCAACAAGAGCACTACTGCCCAAATATACATGGTTGACGTAAGCGCCAACATGACCAAGAACCCACTTTTTTACTGATACATCAAGGCTGACTTCCATCAACTACCTGAATATTACTTCACCTACACATACTAGCAGAAGTTTATACAAACATACTTGAAGGTGATCTGATTTATTTGAATAGAAGATGCATTGTCCATTGTTGAAAAAAATAGTGAACATTTGAAAACGGTCCGTAATCTACGAATCCCCTTAAAGCGGGGTTGCAAATATTCGCTGAGAAAGATCCATATTTCTAATTAAAGTCTGCTTCATTTAATATTGGAACACAAACAATTGCGTGAAGTTCAGTCATTTATTAACGAATTCATAATTTGTTTTTCATACAAATGTAGCATTTTCTTTACTCTTTCATAAAAAAAATTAAAAAAATTATTCATTGCTGTTTCGAAGAAATTCTCGTACTTTTCCCGTAATACGGCACATTAGGCGGCGCACACCCTTTTCGTCCACCGTTTTGGCGATTTGATTCCACCAGTTCTTCATTTGAGTCATGTTCCTAACAAGCCGGAACTGGGGGCAGTTTGGGGGGTTGAGGTCCTTCGGTATTACGCTGACCCCGTTCGTTGCGTACCATTCCATAACCGTTTTGCTGTAATGGCAGCTTGCGAGGTCCGGCCAAAACATTACTGGACGGTCGTGGGCACGAATAAACGGCAGAATCCGTTTCTGTAGGCACTCTTTTTTGACTTCTGATGTCATTGTCTTGTCAGTGAGAAAGACTTTGGTTTTCTGTCCACAACTGCATATCCCCTGCCAAATCATGTACTTGCGGGCGAATTTATCCGCAAACACGAACTTAAATTTTGCAGGTACATCCCCCCGAGCCGTCGCCAAATAAAATTTTTGACCTGGGATTTGCCCAAAGTCCGCCTTCACGTAGGTCTCATCGTCGATCAGAATACATCCGTCGAACTTGGTCAGCACTTGGTCGTACAGCTTTCGAGCACGGATTCTGGCCACATTGTTCTGCTTCAGCGTCCGATTTGGCTGTTTGCTGGCTCGGAATGACCTTATTCCTTCCCGGAGACGAATTCGTCGCACCGTACTGTGAGCGGCCTGGAACTTATTGGCCAAATCGCGGTCTGAAAGATTGGGATTCCTCTTGACGGCCTTGATGACTTTCCCACGCAGTTTCCGGTCGACAGTTCCACTCCGACGCTTCGAATGCGGCTTCCGAGCCGTCGTCAATGTTTCCTTGTACTGCTTGATAACACGCCATACGGTATTTCTGGGCATTTTAAGCTGTTTAGCTAGCTTAGATGCCGACAACAATGGATTTTCAAGAAAACTGTGCACAATTTTATCTTTCCGTTCGGCTTCCATGGCGGTTGTTTACAAAATGCTATCGTTTGGTGTTATGACATAAATACATGGTGAAAGGTAATGAATTTCCCGACACGTGGGTGAAAAAAGTTTCCAAATCCGTCCACTAGGAGCGCCACAATGAGCAAAAGAATTTGTTCCAATATTAAATGAAGCAGACTTTATCACCATGGGCAACGCTGCGATAGATGCGTATACAATTTCCTTCATTGTTTACATCCGAGCCGGACATGACCACGAAATGTAAGCGTGGTGTTTGAGGAAACAACTATTTCGTTGAAAAGCAGTAGCCGAAAAACTCTCAATGGTCAAAAAGTCCACTTCAAGTTTGCACAGTTCAATCAGTTTTCTCACTCGAAAGACTTCAAGAAAATGACGGTGGAAAAAATCTCATACGTGACGAAAACAGCAGTACTTTTTGACGTAGTTTCATTTCTATACCGGGGTGTAAAATCAAAGTTTCGAAAACAAAAGCGTTACGCCGGAGACCGAGATTTTTAGCGTTAATAGCTCCTAAACAACTGAACAAACTGGTATGATAAACACTTCATTCGAAAGATAAAATGTCTACGCGTTATATACTTGTTACTTTTTGATCCAAACCCTTGTTTCAATAGTCTTAAAATTGCTTTCAAAACAGGCTATTGAAATCATCAATCGGTATATAAGCGAGCGCCGCTCGAAAGTCCACTCAGATATAATTGAACAGCGATTGGAGCATGTTGTCGCTATTGTGAAGCTCTTCGTTTATCATGAAAGCGCGGATGAACAGTGTCACCAAGAGCCTGTTTGTACACCTTAGGACAGAAGAGAATCCATCAGGAGGAGAGTGATGCCACAAACGGTTCCCCGGGAAGCACACACATACACGCGCGGAATTCTTCGTTTGGATGCCATTCAACATCGAGAAAATTCCGGAAAGATTCAATCGTTACTGAAAAATACATTCATGCGAAAGTGTTCATTTTAATGTTTTCTATCCATGTAACACTGCGACTAAATATTTTTCAATCAAGTGCTATTAACAGGTGGTTATCGAGTTAGCATTAACCACTGGAAAAAAAAATCTGGAAAAATCTAATCGTTGCTGAAAAATAATCTGCCAGTTCCCCTGGGAACTGAAAAATACATTCATGTGAAAGAGTTTATTTTAATGTTTTCTAACCATATAACACAGCGACCAAATATTTTTCAATCGAGTGCTATTAACAGGTGGTTATCGAGTTAGCATTAACCACTGGTGGGCTTCGAGTATCGAGGAAAATCAGGAAAGAACTAATCGTTGCTGAAAAATACTCTATCAGTTCTCCTGGGAATTGAAAAATACATTGATGCGAAAGAGTTTATTCTAATGTTTTCTATCCATATAACACTGCAACCAAATACATTTGGTTTTGTTGTTTTTCAATCAATCGCAATTAACAGGAAAGCTTCTTCAGAGAAACATCGGGCTGCTGTTCTAATAATAACCCAAAAATGATCAATATCAAGTGTCTCCGCTGTCCGGTCTGCTGAACAATGGAAGAACAGAAAGAATACCCTTACACCTCAATGGCTACTACTGTATAATTTTCCATAATATAATGGAACAGAAAACCTAACGCCTAAATGACTACTGTGTAATTTACAATTTATAGGAACATAAACATAGGTACATGTACACGATTAAAACCTGGCTCTGTACAGCTAAAATGTTAATGAGCTCAATAAATAAATAAATGGGATAAAAAAAGAATATGAACTACGCAATAAAACAATTTGAAAGTTTGCTTGCAAATAAAATATATTGACGAAAACCTAAACACAGAACATGAAGGAAAAAATGAAAGATTACGAATGCTTATAACTCGAACATTTCTTACTGGATCGGAAAGATGTTTGCATCAATTGATATGGAATATTTCTACGCATCTATCGCAATTAATAAAATGTTGTTTTTCATCAGATAAACAATTGAATAACTGTAAAATGTTAAGCGTTATTTAAACGCCCTAACTGCCTCGTTTTGATTGGCCCGATTTACGGATTCCCCAGCACAACCATCAAAATCAAGCAGCCTTGGGGAAATCGGCATTGCAAATAGATGAAAGTATAGGGACTTTTGTTCTCACCGAAATGTGTTCCCTACGCTTACATTTCGTGGTCATGGGGCTTCGAATCCCGCCACTGTCTAAAGTATTTTTCGGGTTAGAAATTCGTTCGACAGCCCTTGTGCAATAAGCAATAAGAATACTAGAAAGGCATAGTTAGCCTCAATTAAGAGCTGTGGAAGTGCACCCCCCCCCTCTTACCATCCTTCTTCCAATGAGAGAAATAACATACAGAATGGTGCCTGTGAGTAGCTATAAATTCTCATTGTGTATGTTAGAACTTTGAACAATCAATAGCGACACCGGTCACGTCCCTACCGGTCACGTCCCTACGGTCATCGGGAGAACGGTAAGAACATAAGTATGATATTCGCGGCCAAAAGGATCATCTCTATTGCGTGGCCCCCTGCGATTATCATGAGAGGGATAATTATTAGTTGAAAGGTGAGAATTCACAGAACTCACTGAGTTTCTGTGAACGCTGACCTCCAGCTCCTCGACGAAACGAACCTCCTAAATAGCGACGATGGGGATATCAAAAGACCCCTGAGAAGGCAACCGAGATGATTTCTCTCCAATAAATCGGACTGGTGATATAATTCGTGATTTATTGTGACTAAGTTACCAAGAGCATAACCTGAGAAGGTAACCGAGAGAGTTTTTTCTTGAACAAATCAGATCAACGGTATATTTTTGAGCTCAACCAGGTGCTTTCTTATTTCAATACGCGAAGACATAGGATATCAAGTGAAAATTTGAAAATTAGACCGAGGAATCTTTCTCTCCAAGGAATCAGACCCCCGATATACACTCGACAAAAAAGAGTGTGAAGTTGAATTTCTTAGGTGATTTTTGAGATGCTGTGAGCTCGCATGAATCTTGCAATCAACGCATGATGATGGGATACATGTCAACATCAACAACATCAAAACATTCAACTCACAAGATTTGGAATATTTTACGAATACATTTTTTTCTGGGTGAGTGTAGATGTAGTGGACAATAATATCGGGAAGAAATTAAAAAATCAATTTCTTATCGATTTTTCCAAACATTTTGTAGACAATCACATTTTTTTGCTAACTAACTGAATAGCAGATTCAATTTATTCTATTAAAAGGCTTTCATTTGATTGCTAGAACGGTCCTATAGGTCCCTTTCATACCAAGATATCTCTGTTTGAATGAAAAATTACTCCTTCATGTGTGATGATGAATAATTCAATAAATTAGAATCGCTTCGCTGATAGTGATAATCAACTAAAAGAAAAACAAAACGAAATCGATTTTTTGTTTCTTCTTATTGTTTTTATCCACTACAATTACCCAGCTAAAAAAGGATTCGTAAAATATTCGAGAACGTGAGAGTTGAAGCTTCAAAATGATGTGTTGATTTTCACGAAGTAACAGCATTTCAAAAATCACCTGAAAAATTTTGACTTCGCACTCTGTTCCTCTAATTTTTATGTCGAGTGTATTTCGTATTTTGTAGCGCGTAGTACTGTCTCTACGATCGAAACACGAATGACGACGTCTGAGTCTGAATAGAATCTGAGATTTATATTCATCCAAACACTCACTATTTATTAAGAGCATCACGACATCACTATTTAACAAGCCATCACGACGAACATGTTTATCCAGATTTTAGCCTAAATAACTAAGAAACAGATAAATGTGAATACTAATTGCCAAACTTAGATGTTATTATTTTTGACGCAGGACTACGTCTTCCATTAATGGTGCCAAATCAGAAAACAGATCACGTTTTTATGAAATAAAGTTAAAATTAATAACTATTTGCGCTGTAAGCGGCTGCTGACGATTTACGTACCAATTGAATCGGAAATTCTCTAATATACGTTTGATATGCTATACATTACAATACCATAGTCTGTGAATTATTGTAGTTTGTTGAAGGCGGGAAGTATTTATCATTTTCCCATATATTTGTTCCTTTGCTGTGCTGTCAATAATGAGTAGCTTACGCAGCCACGAGAATAGAAACTAGAACGTCGTTTGATGTTAGTAGATTCGGACACGGTTTGCTGACGAAAGCCGAACAAGGAAGGAGGGAATTATCTTTCTCAAGGCAGGTGAAGAAGGAACGTGGAGTAGAATCAGGGCTAAAGGCGAATGATCTGAAAAAGTTTAAAGCCTCTCAAAACCAAATTTGGAATGGAATGAAGAATGGAAACAACGAATAATTGTTTCTACAAAGTCACGTCAGCCATCAACCCTTGTCATGCCAACCGAATCTTTCTACTAAAGTTGTTTATGAATTTCGTTGCATTTATAAATAACTAGTTGACCCGGAACATTCACGTTTTCTTACTGAGCGCAAGTTCATGAGTCCAATCGCAGAACTGTTCATTGATTGATCTTCTAATCGATCCCGTTGAATTTATCTTTTACTAAAAAATTCCTAATACTTCTACCATAACTCATCATTATAATATCAGATTATTTTCTGACACAATTCTCGTTCGAGATTTTTTAACCACTTGCAAATAACATGTTTCTCCATTGCATGGAATAAATGTTTGATACAGAAAAAATGATAGAATAAAGACAGACCTCTCCCCTCTTCTCCCCTTAGAGAGGGGGAAGAATGTCTATTCACCATAGAAACGTTTCGTGCCTCCTAAAATCTGACAGCCACATGTCAAATTTAGTTCCGTTTGCTTGATTAGTTCTTGAATTATGCGGAAATGTATGCTTCATTTGTATGGCAGCCCTCCTCCCTCCTCAGAAAGACGGGAGAAGTGTCTATTCGCCATAGAAACGTTTTGTGTCCTCTAAAACCTTCGCATGTCAAATTTGGTATTTTCTTGATTAGATTTCGAGTCACGCAGAAATTTGTCTTTCATTTGTATGGCAGCTCACCCTTAGAGAGAGGGGAGGAGTATCTAAACACCAAAGAATCATTCATCGTACTCTGAAACCTCCAGATGCCTAATTTGGTTGCATTTGCTGGATCAATTCTCGAGTAATGCAGAGATTTGTATTTCATTTGTATGGCAGCCCCCCCCCCTAAGAGAGGGGGGGGGTAAATAAGCACCGTTAAAACATTTATTACACCCTAAAACCTTCACATGCACAATTTGGTTTCGTTTGCTTGATTAATTCTCGAGTAATGCAGAAATTTGTGTTTCATTTGTATGGCAGCTCCCCTTAGAGAGGGGGGAGGGGTCTCAAACTATCATGAAAACCTTCCCGGCCCCAAAAACCCATATATACCAATTTTCATGTCGATCGGTTCAGTAGTTTCCGAGTCCATAAGAATCAGACAGAAAAACCATGCAAATTAAATGAAATAAATGTGTAGTCCTACGTCTTATGCGGTCGTGTCTTGGATACGACCCTTTATATTTTTTTATTTTTTTATTCATAGAGCTCCTTGTATCACCACCAGAGTTGCAAAATCTCACACTCACTTTACTGACAGCGCAAGATATTGAAACAACATCAAAATCAACCACCAATGCCCCTGCAGTTCATGACAAATGAACCAAACTTAATTACATGCGACCGACACTCCGTCACGTGGAACATTTGGTTTTTGCATTATTCCCCACACTCATTCGTTCCACTGTCTCACTGAGAATTTACGCCCGAAATTTTCATAGGCATCTTCGATCAGCTGACAGTGGAAGGGAACAAAATTCCATACAAGGAAATATCATCTCACTGACACCGCGTCAGACGTTTAAACGCGTGTTCGTGTGTGTTTTCCTAGTATGTTTCTAGCCCCGGTCCCATTTTTGTGCCGCTTATTGCACACACATCGATGGGCAACGGCTCATTTGAGTGCTAAGTTTATGGGTATATGACCAACGAAAATTTCACCAGGACGCAATGAAAGGTGATATTTTCGGCTTGAGCATTCACTGACATCGAGAATAAACTGATATTTCTGTTGATGGAACGAAAACTATATCAAAACAAACGAGATGGTGAGCCAGCGGTCATAGGCACAGCGGCACCGCGATAGAAAGATGTGAAGAGTATCGGTGGAGATATTTTGCACTGATAAAAATTGCTTTTCGATTTCAACATGTTCTTTCGAAATTTTGCATCCTTGATCACCACTGTCATTAAATGTTTGGAAGTGATGAGATAATAATGCGATTATCAGAGAAATATCTCGGTTACTTGCCACATCGAAATACATCGAAAATACAGCTTTAACGGAATAAAACTACTCGCTAAAATGAGCGCAGAATCTTACTCCTTATTTTATTTAGGAGAAGTTTGTACTGACCCGACCTCCTAAATTGCAACGGTCATTTATAACATGAACTTTTTGTTTTTTTTGCGACTTCGACATTGGAATGTATAGTATGACTCTTTAACTACGTTTTCTACTGGTATGGTTCATAAGTGTAGAAAAGGGAAAAATAATGGCCAAATCTAAAAGACATTTTTTTCAGAAACTGTGGTCTAGGCCCAATTTGCGGAACAAGTTTGGAATCCGATCGAATCTAATTCAAATAATTGCAACTTTATTTGTGTAACTGAAATTGTGAACCAATACTATATGAATTTGCACATGATTGCACGCACTTTTCTTTTTTTATCAGAGCAATTATACTTTCCAAAGGGAATACCACTGGAATACGATGAACAACTCTAGCACAATAGAAATAGACAAAACAAACTTCGAAAACAGACGAGTACTGAGAAGCAGATCTGAAAACTGATTGAGTACCTGATGCTAAAGCTTATTTGTCTTCAAAATGAAAAAATTGACCCAAAATATTTGTTTTTTTTTATATTTAATGTTTCCATTAAATTCAACATTGAATTTTAGGCTGGGACTAAAACGTCCCAAGGGTATAGCTAGTTATGAATAAAATATTTTTCCTCTGTTTAAAAATATGTAAAATATTTTTCCACTGTTTAACTCACGCTCTGGAACGTGCCTTGTACCCTTCTTCTTGTATTTTATAAACAAATTTTTATATTTATCATTGGTAAGATTTTTCATTTCACTTTCACGACTAGGTATAACGTGTCATTACTATTCAGTTTATGTGTGTACATGATATACTTCAATATACATCATTTTAATTCAAAATAATCTTTTAACTCTCACCTATACGTAGTTATAGCTCGACATCCCTAATTTAAATTCTTGCATGGTTCAGTGCGTTTATCACATCAAAAGCTGCACATCAGTTATATCCAAGTTTTCCTTCCCGGGAGGAAAAATTATCATTACGATTTGATAACTACAAATCAGTCGGCGGTCGGATCGGAGAGATTCGTAACATGTTGCCTTATGATTTTCGCTGCGTGATGCCACTGCACCGACCTAGAGGAAATGCAGCATTAAAAATTTTAATTGTAGGTTCAATCGTTTTTAAAATTAGCTGAGTGTGTGCATACCCCTTTGCCCAGCGAGCAACAAGCAGATGTTACCCCAGAAAATCAGCAAACAAACGTACTTTATGTAAGCACGGTAAATCATTGAGCCCAGAAAGAGGTAAGAGAATAAAACTAAACCAAATCATAATTAATCTCTTTTTTTCTTCTTGCTTTCCTTCAATTGCTCTACCTTAAATGGGTTTCCTTGTGAAACAGAAAAAAAACGAAAAAAAAACGAAAAGCCGCGCGCTAAGCGAAGAATGCAGGGAAACAGCAAATAATAAACCCTTTTACTCGAGTTTTCAAACATTTTACTCAAAATGATCGCACCCTGTTTTCGAGAGATCGAATCAAATCATCGCTTGGAAGAAAAGCACAACGATGCGCAACTTCCAATTGCCCACAATTAGAAACCTCTCAAGCAATTATCGATTAATAATCGTTTGCTCTGTTTGCGTTACCCCCTGTAATAAAAGCATCATTAGTGGGCACATAATTTCGCGTCGCGATCCTTGAGGGGAGGCTGCGCTGAGCGCTCGGCAGCATTGAGCTCAACTAGACTCAATGGCGATCTCGTCGTGGTCCACTTAGAGGGCCGCCCGATCTCCCGGGTTGCGCAGGCCCTTCAGCGCTTGATGAGCTTCAGTTTCGGACACGTTCATTGTTCCATACTGAATCATCAGATGTTAAGCATGTTTCATTACAGGGTCTTCCAGATTGAACGCTAACGCAACAAATTTTAATAACATCTACCAAAGCGAACAAATTTTTATTTTTAGAAAACGATAATAAAGCTTATTTCAGGACATTTTCGATGTGACCACCCCTTTTTTCGATAACGCGTTTTGAACGGTGAAGAAAATTCTTCATGCACAACTCTAACATTACGACTTCGATGCTGTTGAGAATCCGAGTTATTTCTTCTTTAAGTTCCTCCAAATTTTGTGGCTTATTAATATAGCAACGGTCCTTCACGTACCCCCAGAGGATGAAATTTACGACGAGAAATGTTGAAATTCTTACCATAATAGGACAAAATTGTATTAAGGCTTCGGTTGCTCGAGTAATACGATTTTACCAGAAATACACGTTTTTGTAAATTGTACATCTTGACACTAAAACCATCCGATCAAACTGAACGAGAGGCCGAATATTATCGTACCGAAGTGGGGTGTTACCATCAACGGAGCGAAATTTTTTTTTTATAATCAGCTATTAGCCTTTTTTGCGTGAGCGTTTAATCTGAAAGACGCTGTAGTTGTTACTCTTTTTAACTAACTTTTTATGAATTGGGAATGATACAGAGAAGCTGTTACATTCCCATTTCCTCCAAATTGCGAACAGACGAATTTGGAGTTCTCGGAAAATATGACCAAAATAGAATACAAAAGACCACCTTCAGATGGTTACGAGTTACGAGTTACTTAGAATCTATTAGTTGGAATCTACTACGCAGCGCCAGCAGCGTAGTGAGGATAGACAGCGCCTCTGGCAAACTATGAAAATGGCGCCCCTAAAATACCACTTTTTTCAAATTTATCAGTATAATTACACTTAGGTATGGAAAGAAGCAACTACCTCATGATGGATGTCTTTTTACTCAATTGAAAGATGAAATATGAGGGGCTTAGAATGAAAGTGGTGTAAGTGATTTAATCGATTTCTCTTCATCAACTCTCTCTTTTGGTCATAACTTAGCTGCAAATACATTCCCAGCTGTATTTGACAATGTGGAAGATAGGCCAGAGCCTCATCTATCGTATTCTATAGCAAACTTGAATTGGAACGTTTTTGCAGTTGAGTTATTAACTAAATAAAAAGTTGATGAAGAGAAATCGATCAAGTCACTTACATCCCTTGCATTCTGAGCACCTCATATAATTCGGGAAAAAAATTCCTTTGAAAAGTTTTCGATTTTGGCGCCCTAAAGGGTTAGCGCCCCCGGCAAATGCCGGGTTTGCCACCCGCACAGTACGCCTCTGCGCAGCGCTACAGTTGTACAACTAATAAAAACTGTTAAAGAGATCAAAAATCTTTATTACAAATTTGTACATCTCTGGAAGAACTTGTGCTGACATCCCTTGGGAGTTTTGCAGCGTTGATGGTCATGTATTCGGGCATTCAAAATCATCCCACCCAGTTGACTGATTCGATCCCTATACTCGGTTGTCTTACGGTCCTTGCAGGGTCGTTCCGGCCAGCGGTCGAAACTGATGTAACCTCGAGGGATTCTAGAGGGTTTATCAAGTGTCAGATCCGGATAGCAACCAGGGCAGCAGACAACACCACCCCTGTGGCACAGCTGACACGAGCAAAGTCCTCCGGCACAGAAGCAGCATCCGTTGCATGCAGTTCCGTTGCACTCACGGATGAAATACTTCGTATCCTCCGGGCATGGCCCCAGCTGAAAATCCGACCGGTGGTCATAGTCCACTTGATATGTGGCCTCGCATTTCGGTGGTCGATACGATTGTTCCGAATGGGTAGCAGTTTTTGGTAAATTCTCGTGCACATCGGTGGGTGGGGTGTGGCATGGATTTGGCATTAAGTGGGATTTGGGATTTTGCGTCACCGGTGGACGGTCTTCGGGTGGTGCGATCGGTTTTTTGCTGCCCAATGAGGATTTAGAGCATCTGGCAGAGAGGTCGTGTTCGCATTCGGTCCGAAAGGCCATTCTGCGGTTCGTAGGGGGTTGAACGTAGTCTGTGTTGTACGTCGTCTCGAAGAACATTGGATGCTTTGGGAGTGTTATTGGTTCGGAGCATTTCTTCGTTACTTCGATTTTCTTCTCCGTTGCTTCGGGTTTTATTTCCATCTTTTTTTTGGAGGAAAAATTAAGCTTTACTGAAATTTGGAGCGTCACAACTACAAATGAAACCAATTGTTACATTGGCCTACTGGGGACGTTTCTTTCGAATCCTACGTATAAAGTGCCATTCACATACAAAGTATCGTCAGCGTAGAAGCAATGAAAAGAATCATAACATCAAATATATCTCACAGAAGTTCAGTTTCAATCCCAGTTCCAACCAAACTACTGTCAAAGGGCCTGGCCGGGTAAGGGAGTAAAAAGTGCCCCCAAACCAAATCACTAGCTGGATGGCAAATATTGTATAGGATATGAAATAAGAAATTATGGCGGTTTTTGAACCCCTATGTGGCTTAACATAGGATCTATAGTGAAAAACGTACCTTTTCATTTATTTCACGCCATCCCCAAAAGCTTCGAGATAAAAATTTAAAAAAAAATACTGAATGTACATCTTAATACGGTGTATCAAGAAAAAATTATCAAAAAAAAATTTTATCAAAAAAATTTTTTATCAAAAATTGTAGTACTAAAAAAAATATAGAAATTTTGAAATTTATTTTTGGGATTTAGAGATTCAGTACTACTCTAATTCATATTTAAATGTGTTCCTACGGCTTTTTATAGTTATGTGTGTTTTTTTTTTTCAGAGTTTTTTCAGTATTGTGCGGTACCAAAAAATATTTTTCAAATATTTTCAAAGGGTCTGGCAGGGTAAGGGAGTAGAACGTGCCTCCAAACCAAATCACAAGATGTATGGAAAATATTGTATAGGGTACTGAATATGAAATTTTGACAGTAGTACCACATATTTGAGTTCTTATATGGGATCTATGGTGAAAAATGCATCTGTTCGTTTTTTTCACGTTATTCTCAATAGCTTTGAGACAAAGATATGAAAAAAGATACTGAAAGTACACCATACTAAGGTGTATCCATCACCTTAGATGAATTACTTTCGACTTTCTACGATAAGTTGAATCAAGTATTAACTGAACACGTACCTCGGAAACCTGGCAAACCATGGTGGACTCCTGAGCTGCGACATCTACGCAACACCCTCAGGAAAGCACGCAGAAGATTCTTCCGAACAAAATCTGAGAGAGAGCGCAACAATCTTCGAGAAGTGGAAACAAGTTATACAGAACTTCTTCTGTTATCATACGAAAATTATATTTCTATGGTACAGTCGAATATGAAACTAAATACTCAACTCTTCTGGGACTTTGTGAGAACACGGAGATCATCTACCCGCGTTCCATTCGATGTGAAATGCGGGGAATCTGATGCAAGCTCGAATGCTGAAGCAGCTGATCTTCTCGCTACATTTTTTGAGAATGTGTTCAGCAAAGTGTCGCCCGTTTGTCGTCGCAATTGCTTTGCTCACATATCATCGTATGACATCACATTTCCAGTTCTTCAGTTCTCCTCTGAAGATGTGAATAAAGAATTTAAGGAACTTGACACCAAGAAAGCAACGAGTGCAGATGGAATATCTCCCTTGCTTTATGCTTTTATGGAAGCGAACTCGCTTGACCGGGTCAAATCTATCTGTGATTTAGGAGTGACCATTGACGCCCAACTCAGGTTCAACGAACACGTAGGAATTACGACCGCTAAAGCTTTTGCTACTCTTGGATTTTTCCGCCGGCACGCCTCCGATTTCACCGATATACACGCATTGAAGTCGATCTACTGTTGTTTGGTGCGCAGTATACTGGAGTATGCTGCTACTGTCTGATGCCCATACTACACATCGCACATAATCAACATTGAACGCATACAGAGCAAGTTCATACGGTTTGCACTACGTCAACTTCCATGGAATGATCCTATCGACCTTCCTCCATATTCCGACCGTTGCCAACTGATCGACTTGGAGACCTTATCCAGCAGGAGGGTCAATATGCAGCGCTTTTTCGTCTTCGACTTGCTACGAGGCAATATTGACTGTTCTGAACTTTTGGAACAAATCTCGTTCTATGTTCCAACTCGACGTTTCCGGAGTTCGTCCCTGTTGGCACTTCCCCGTCATAGAACCAACTACGGCTACAAAAATCCGTTCGACTCGTGTCTTCGTGCGTTTGATAAAATCAGTGACGAATTTGATCTGAATATGTCAAAAAGCACATTTTAAATTAAGATAAAGAATATTGTATAGATTACTAACCATTATTCAGTCTGTACGTCCAGGACGAAGACGGTGATAAATAAATAAAAAATAAAAATATTTTCAAACAATTTTTTCATCAAAAAAACAAATACTTGAAATCAATTTTTATTTTAATTTTCAATTAAATTTATTTTTTTTTTAATTTTGAGATTCAGTAGGGGAAAGTAGGTAAAGACGGACACCCTAAGGTGTAATCTCAATTTTTACACATATATAGCTTTCATGATCGCAGTTGTTGTACAAATTGAAACATACTTTTTCTATCATAATTACCGTTGATACTAGTAAATTTAATCCAACATTGATGTATTCTGGGTCATTGAAAAAAATGCATCGAAATACTATTTCTTCACATGGTCGGGAAAGACGGACATCTGGAATGGGTAAGACGGACATTAAGGTGGGAAAGATGGACACTTACGGAAAAGTTGTAGTTTTTGTACGTATTTTAGTGTTTTCAGCATTGGGGAGTGTTCTTGAATTACGCTACGATTCGAAAGGCTACTCATGTTGTTCGTGGACAGTTTCATCCTTGGAAGGGAACGACAGAAGAGGGCCATTGTCCTCGCAAAGGAAGGAAAAGGATCTGAAATAACCAACAACCTGTCCACGCATATTTTAAATGACCTCCTAGGAAGACGATAATTCATTTGTAAAGTTTAATGATACACTTAAAAATATTTCAAAACGAAAGTTTATTTATAAAGCATTAAAAACAATTCATCGATGGTTTAAGTTCATTTGAGTATTTAAATTAATTCAATTTTCAGTGGGAATAAAAAAACAAGAAAAAAAGACGGGTGGGTAATGTCGGGGACATAACCGGAGTGACGTAGGACTATACAAAGGGGACAGCTTTTGTTAAATATATATTTTAAATATATTGTTTTATTTTCTTCTCCTACGTGAATACCTACCTATGTACCTTAAAAATGGATTAGTTTACTGTTTACTCTTCATGAATATGTTGATGGTTCTGAAAAGAACCTTTGGTGTTGTGTTTTTGTTATCACTCGATATTCCCATCTTGTTCGGTTAAACCTTCCTGTTTGGCTATTGCGTTTGCCACTCGCCACAGCTTTCACAGTTGGAAAATTTCTTCCCATCCAGCTTTGACATGTTGTTCAGTAAATTACATTTGATGCGACGTGCTGGAGAAACACTTTGCCACTCACTGAATCTAATTGTTGCCTTGATGAGCGCCGAACCGAAGCTGCTCTGTTCTTGATGCGGGTTTTCTGATTGTCGTGAGCAGCTTTGCAAGCCAACTCGAGCACTCCGACGGCCGAAACTCTATAATCGCTGTTAGGTATACTGGTGCTCCGGCACCAATCCGTTCGGCCTAGTTACCCTTGCGGAGTAATCAGTGAATGCGACCAACAGGGAACTGGAGACCTGCACGGTTCGAGTGAGACTTTGCCTTTCCCTTAACTTGTCCTCCTTTGTTACGTCCACGATGCCGATGCCGTACAACCACACGGGTTTACGGTTTGAAAGAAAATAAGATATTTTTTTGGGGTAAGCGTGTTTTATACTCTAGCGGTACACACTCACAGGATAGAGACAAATCGGCAGACTCAGCCAGAGGGGCGAGTCCAACGAGACGAACGAATGAGCGTTAAAAGGCAGCGATGGCAAAAAAATACATTCATTACGATTTGTTCGCTCGTTAGATTCACATGCAGGCTAAAAAGGGTCCTTTTCAGGATCACAAAATTATCTTCAATCTAAAGAGTTTATTATTTTGTTATCACTCGATATCCCCATCTTGTTCGGCTAAACCTTGCTGTTTAGCGATTGCATTTGCCACTCGCCACAGCTTTCACAGTTGGAAAATTTCTTCCCATCCAGCTTGTGACATATTTTACAGTAAATTACATTCAATGGCACGTCGCATTACCACCACTCAGTATCGGATTGGAGGTAATTTTAACCTGTAATTGAACATTTGCGATGACAGTGTCGTGTCGACTTTCAATGTGGGGTCATAATTTGTACCCGAACTCTATGTTTACAAAAATGTCCAACTAAATATGTCGCATTACTGGTCCGTCCAATTAGCTAAATGTCGAGATAAGTGTAAATTACTGTACTTTCAATCTAGAAGCAATTTAAGAATTGGTGAAAATCAATAAGCTCAGAACAACTGCCAAATTCACATACTCATCATATCCTGGCAAACAAATTATGAAAAAATCAATTTGTGTTTTATTATTATTTTGGATATTGTTTTAGAAAGCATTGAACTGTATTTCCTAAACTCTTTTTTGGAAGGTTTAATGGCCCTGAAAAGCGCCTTGTTTTATGGAATGGTTCAAATTTAGAAAACTTAGTACTCGTGGTTTTGAAAAAAACCATTTCGAACGCCCTGGATGCTGCCTTGTTCTGGATTTGCCACCAAAGCAGTGTGTATAAAGAACAAACTTTTTTCTTCTGCTACCTGATGCCGTTTTGCGATTGCGTTTGCCACTCGCCACTCGCTGCAACTGCCTGTTGTCTTGATGTCCACCGAACCGAATGTGTTCTGTTCCGAATGCGGGTTTTCTTATCGTCGCGAGCAGCTTTGCCAGCTAACTCGATCACTTCGGCGGCCGAAACTATATAACGCCGGCTAGGTGGACTGGTGCACTGGTACTAACGCGCTCGACCTAGCTACCCTTGCGGGGAACTCCAGATCAACACGGTTCGAGCGGGATTTTGCCTTTCCCTTCACTTTTCCTCCTTTACCATGTCCAGACATGGCTGCTTGGGTTGGTTTGTTGATGTGTTGTGATGCGAACCGATGTGGTGTACGGTTTGAATGAGAATGATCGTTACGGCAGCGGAGCGGGGATTTTTAAGCTGACTGGCTGGCTCGAGAATTACGCATGTGTGAGACTGCGACCAATGTTTCGTTCATTTTTTTCTTTTTCTTTTCCAATCGGGGTTCATTCTATTTCGCTGTTGCTCTGGTTGCCCGTTTTGGTCGGTTCGATTTGAGGAGCACAAAATGGACCAATCAAAAATGGGTACATAGTGCATTTTGACAATGCTTGATATTTCACAATTATTCAATTATTTATCTCAAGAAAAATGAAATGTTATTCGTTATGATAGATGCGTAGATGTATTTCCTATCAATTGATGCAAAAACCTTTGCGATCTATTGAGAAATGCTCGAGTTATAAGCGTTCCAAATCTTGCATTTTTTCCTACTTGTTCAGTGCCTAGATTTCCATTTCACCCCCTATATCTTCCGGTTAGACGTAGTCCTACGTCAAAAAGAAGAATCAAGAGCAGCTCTGACAAATAGTTGCAGCAGAAGTAAAGCATTCAGCGTGGAACCATGAAAGGCATTGTAAGCATATTGTCCAACCTGTCCCGAAATCTGAATCAGAAAACTGGCTTCCGCATTTCTCGCATAGATTATCAGATGAGGTTTCCCCTTTGCCCTTATTTTGCTTAGGCTTCTTCGAAGAGCGTTATTTTTGTTCTTTTTTGATGGATTTAATGTCTTTCGATGCTTTCGCCTTCTTCAAAGTGTCAGCGTATTGAGCAGACGTTATGTCAACTGCCTTTTCTGCTTGGCGTTTTCTCTTCGTGACTCTCGGGGTGACCATTTTCGGTAACGGAAGTATGATCGACGGAGATATTTCAAACACCGGCCGTTGAGATGCTATCCGGTTCTGCGAAATCAGCCATGATGTCTTCGGGAAGCACTTGAACTTCTTTATCCTCACAGGAAATGCGATTTACGGTCGATTGACTAGGCGCACCTTCAAGATGCAATCGAAACGTCTCTTCTTCACGAAGAATCTCAGGATCGGGTTGATCAGTCACCGTGGCCGGGGCAAAGTCATCATCGGAAAAAATAATGCGATCAAATGGCCAAATTCCTCTTTTTTTGAACCCATTCTCAGCAATTTCCGTAGTTAGCCGTCTTGATGAATTTTGAAGGTTTTGAAGGTTTCATGAGCTCGGCAACGTCATATTGGCTGACGACTTTACCTGGATTCTGTTGTAGGAAACGCTCTACTTCCTGTGCGTAGTACGTCTTGAAAGGTGCCATAAAGGATACATCAAGTGGTTGAAGTTTGTTGCTAGTGTGAGGTGGTAAAACTAGAACCTTAACAAAGTTAGCTCTAGCTTTCTCGGTAAAAACTAGGTTCTTCGTGTGCGACGAGTGGCCATCAATTATGAGCAAGGCAGGACTGTCTTCAGAAGATTTTACATGCTCCAAAAAGTGATCGAACCACTCATTGAATATTTCGACCGTCATGTAACCCGATGCATTACTGGCAAATTTGCTTCCACGTGATGCCCCTTTCCACAAAGCTTGGTGCATCCGCATGCGAAGAAAAATGAAGAACGGCGGAAGGTGATGTCCGGTTGCGGACATGCACATTACTGCCGTAGCTGTTTCTCCGCGTTCCGCAGATGTAATACCACCAACCTATTTTTTGCCTTTCAATGCCGCTACCTTAGACTTCTTCGGAGGAACCTGTAAGAAAGTATAAATAAAAAATTAAACTGATTTTTACACTAACTACAATGCCAACACAAATACTAACGGTACAAACACTAGTCTCATCGGCGTTCAAAACACGATCTGGCGTCAATTTGGGATCTTTCAGCGCTTCTTCCAGCAAATCGTAAAACGCAGATACTGCTGGCTTATTGAAGCCTCTGGCTCGGGCGGCAGAGGTAGCCCTCAGGTATACGGAACGACAATTTGGGATTTCGTTTCAGAAAATTGCTTAGCCAAGCTTTTCCAGCCATCTTGGTAGACTTGTTGAACGGATGTGGCAATCCATTTTTTTTCGGCCAGATCAAAAGCAAGCTTTCGAACATTAGTCATCGTTATTCCATAGAACCTCTTTGCCAAATCCAACAGACGTTGTACCAGCTTCTCTTCTTGTTGAGAATTGAATACGGAATCAAGAGGTCCTAGCCGAGGTTATACAGTTGGACTTGTGAGGTGGCGAATCAGTGTGGATCTTGGAATTGCGTAACTTCTTGCTGCTGTCTTCACCGGCGATCCACTTTTTACAGCCTTAATAGCTTGTTCCAACTGCTGAGCGGTCCATGACTGCCGGTTACTCTTGCGCTTGTAATTAGTAGGCATCTTTATAGTAAAACCAAAAAGTTTTGTTAAATACCCTAGGAAAATACTAGTGTCCGTATTTTCTTACCTTAATGTGTCCGTCTTGCCCGAACTGGCAGCTTTTTTTCGAATGACCGTAGCTCTTCCTATAAGCGTTGAAAAACCTCTGATTTATCACAGGATAGGTAATGATGGACTAAATAAACACTTACCCGTTGGAGGAACACGTAAAAAACAAAAAATCACGAACTTTTCGCTATTTTCTACGGAGTAAAAATCTCATCGAATGGTGCACCCGAGAAGATAATTTTTGTTTTGTTTACAAGCTTGACAGTTCGCTCGCTGGAAATCAACGGTGTGTCTCGAAAGTATTTGTACACTTTATTGGAAGTATTTGCATAACTAAAATATTTCAAAAAATTTTAGTTGGTGAAATATTAAAAGTGTCCATCTTACCCGCAGTGTCCGTCTTTACCTACTTTCCCCTACTACTCTAGTTTGTATTCAAATTTCTTCCTACGTCTATTTCAGGTATATGGGATCTCTTTAGGAATTTTTAGAGTGTTTTTCGCGGTACAAAAAAATTATATTTTCAGGCATTTATTTATTTATGTGCTCATAATAATTGTGACGTCTTTTTTAATGCCACAAAAAGAATTAATTTGGCTTATTTCATTCAATTAAAAACTAAACTACACTAGTTGCTGAAGGTCCCAACTATTTATTGTTCTAATTCATGCTATCAAATCTAGCAAGGAGTTCCCGCTTAAATCCTGAAGCGGATTTAATTGATTTTATGTTGATAGGTAACGCGTTCCAAATTACAATGCTTCTCACGAAGAATGGCTGTCCATAGTACGAAGATTCATGATAAAGAATTATGAAGTTCATGGTTCGAGATTGCCGCATTGGAATCAGCTTACCAAAAAGGTAATTAGGCTTTCTTGAGGTAACTATTTTGTGCAAAGTTAAACATGATCTGTATTCCAAGAATTGCCAGAATGAACACCCTATTGGCGTATTTTGTAGGTAAGATACTCTGGAGTATCTCGATGGGTTATAAATATATCGCAAACTAGCATTCAAGGCTACTCGCAACTTATTCAAAGAAGCTGCCGTTGCATTACTATAAAGAAAATCACAGTACATAAAATGCGGAAAACCAACGTTTTCAAAAGCTTACTTTTGGTACCAACATCGAGATGTCTACTAGTAAGATTAAGCTGCTTCAAAGACCCATAGATTTTCCTACACTGCATGTTCACATGATCATCCCAGGATAGGCTATCGGTGAAAACAACACCAAGGTTCGATGCTTTTTCCACAAATTGTACTTCATTCCCGCCTATGAATAGTTCAGGAGCTCTCGGTGGAATCCTAAGTCTACTAATTAAGAGCGCTTTAGTTTTCGTCGGATTTATTTCTAAAAGGTTTCTACAGGACCATTCGTAAAGTTTTCTTAGATCGTGATTTAGCTGTCTGGCCGTCTCGTCAATGCTTGATTTTTTATCATCACATAGGTAAATCTGAACATCGTCCGCGAATAAATGTGCGGAGCATTGGTCAAGAACCGAAGGTAAGTCGTTAATAATTAACGAAAACAGCAGAGGACCTAGAATCGACCCTTGTGGTAGGGGAAAGGGGGGTAGTTTCGGACGGGGGCAGTTTCGGACAACGCTTGTAAAAATTAAGTGGTACACTTTTCAACCAATTTAAAAATATAAGTAAGTTAACAGCCCTTCCACCAACAGCTATCATATGGTTTGACATCTCCTGGTCGTTTATTACTTACGAAAACAACACAGTGCCCTTTTATATACACTTTTCTGAACTTTTGAGCTTGAAGTTGTAAGTATTTCACTAATTCCTTTGTGAACGATTCAGAAATTTAAGTACACCACCTCAATTAGTGACTAGTATGAAATGAAAAAAACCTGCATACATCGGGGAAATAAAGGTCTATTTATTAGATAAAATTATGATTTGTCTTCGGATGATGGTGGGGCGCATTCGGACTTCGTTCACGGGGCACATTCGGACACTATTTGATACCTCATAAAATTTGTGTCTGATTGTTGTTTACTAATAAACAAAAATTTAGTCTGGTTCTCAGACCTAATGATGGTTCGGAACTACAAAAAGAAAACCGATAGAACCAGCATCAACGAAGATGAGATGGAAAGAGTTACCGAACTAGTTTCGAATAGAACGTTTACATAATTCTAGCTCACTGGTGGACCAACTGGGTTCATTGTCTTTGCTAATTTCCCAACTAACGGTTGCATAACGGGAAAACTGTTTCTCAATGTTCTGCAACATTTAAAAAAGGTAGCAAAAAGCAACGTAAACAAATCAATTTCAAAAAATCAATCAAAATTACTTTGGAAACAATTAAATATTGCCGAGAAAATTGCACAATTCATGTATATTTTCCACCTAATGTCATAAATCGTTGACAATCGCTGGATGTTTCAGTTATGGGCTCTTTCAAGCAAAAGCTCTCAGTTTCCCAGAACGATTGGCTACTCAACCATCCTGGAAAAACTATTTCTATACACGACATTTCAGGTATAGTTGCATCGGCTTATAATGCTTCTTTCAATCTGAGTATTATCCTAGCTGGATTCAAAATGACAGGTTGCTATTCATTCTCAAAAAAAGGTTATTTCGGACAAGGATTTTGAATGCTCAAATGATTTCACCTACTGGAGCGGAGGTAGCAACTGACTCATCGAGTAATACAACAATGCTGCAAAACATTGCGTCTACATCACCGATAGATTTTACTTTAGCAACTTTGTCCCCGGAAAATGTTGAACCTTTACCAGAAACTTCACCGCGGAAAACCATCACTCGAAAACGGAAGAAAGCAAAATCACGAATTTTTACAGTTTCAAGCAGTTTCCTTTCAGACAAATACTGATAAATAGAAAAATGCAGAATATGCTGGAAATAAGAGGAAACGGAAGTAATTGTTGATAAATATAAAATTTTAATTTTTTTTTCGTTGTCCGAAAGTGCCCCAGGACTGTCCGAAACTGCCCCACACATGGGGCACATTCGGACCAAAATGCAATTTTCAAAAATTCGAATAAACCATTCGAAATCGCATCAATGCACACCTCTAACACGCTCATATGATACATTGATGTTCAAATATTAAAAATAAAGGAAAAAAAGTGGCCGAATGTGCCCCCCTCTCCCCTACACCAGATTTGATATCTTGATAGACTGTTTGGATACGATAAGTAAGATAAGATTTAATCAAGTTTACAGCACCTCTAGAAAATTGAAAGATTGACGATAGTTTACTCAGTAGTTTACTATGTGACACACGGTCAAAAGCTTTTGCAAAATCAACCAGCAGTAAAAACGCCACTCCTTTTTTATCGATAGCATGGGCCACATCGTCGTGAACTTTCAAAAGAGCTGTGCTTTTTCCGAAAACCAGATTGGTGAGGACTCAGAAAATTCATAACATCAATGAAATTAAAAATTTGTGGGTTAAGAAGTTTTTCGAAAACTTTTGAAAGTGTACATAACAGACTAATTGGTCGAAGATTTGAAATTTCCGAGATATTAGATTGTTTCTTTAAGGCTATAACTTTAACCTTTTTCCAAAGCATCATTTTAATAAATTTGGTTGTTATTTGATCCAATCCAACAGCATTCGAATTGATAGAAAAAATAGCATTTACAATCTCAAAATCCTCTACTGCTTTAAAAATAAAGCCATCTGCATTTGCTCAAAAACCCGGTATTGCTGTATCATCAGAACTAAAGTTTGAAATAAAAAAGTTGTTAATTTTATCGGCATGTTCATCACAAGCACTTTCTAATGATTTACTTTTAGAGACCCCCAATCTTTTTATGTTGCTCGACAATTGTTTACTGGGTGCACCTAGATTCAATACTCGTTTATCATAAATCTCTTTTGCTTTCCTTATTAAATAGTTCACTTTATTACGATTCCTCTTGTACTCGGTGTTATTTAAGGTGTTAATTTCTATAGGAAATATCTCTCGAAATAATTGCTCCTTCTATGTCGTTCGTAAACCACGGATTGAGTTTAATTCTTTTCACTCTCAGAGGAATGTAAGCATGAAGCAGATACGCAAATTTATCGTTCGAAAATTCCAATAAAAGATCAGGATCACCTAACAGAAAGTACTCATTCCAGTTCACATTGCAAAAAGCGTCTGGCAGGGCAATTGAATTAAAATTAACATAATCGCAGTACTGAATATCGGTACGCTGGCATGGCGGATACAGATTTAATGATAAAACCAACAAGTCATGATGAGAAATTCCCGGCATAGATATCTGATCATGTCTAGCGACTTTCGTTGGTGAATCTGTTAAGAAAAGATCTAACAAAGAGTCTCCTGTTTGATGGAAAAAAGTTGGTTCACTATTTATGCATACATATGACATGCTGGAAATTGTGTCGTTAAATCGTCTTTGTCAACTATTATGCTTCAGCAGGTCAGTATTAAAATCCCCAATGGAGAAAGTTGACTCATACCTCAAAGTAAATTCACTAAATTGCCTTTGTAATAATTCTGAACAGTCCATTTCAGGAGGATTATAATAAACCGCAAGTAGAAAGCGTTCACTACCACACACGACTTCCAGACACACAAATTATGTTTGCCTAGTGCAACTTGCGACGTCTACAGTAGCTGATTTTTCAATTACACGACACGGAAAATTGTTACGTACGTATACACAGATTCCACCACCATGTCTGTTTCTGTCGTGCCGGTGAATTTTATAGCCCTCAATAGCGATCAGACGATTATTAATAGAAACATCTAGTCATGTCTCCGACATACAGATAATATCTAATTTGCTGTTAGAGAGATTCATTTTCAATTCATGAAACTTGGACAACCTGCGAGCCGTAAGGCTTTGAACATTAATATGACAAACATTCAGTTGATTGGACGTCAGAATGGTTCTTAGGACAGCTCTTGGCATCAAAGTATTAGCAGAGGCATTGTAATGGAATGCTCCATCTATCATTGGACTAGTCCAAAGAGAGGATACAGCGAGGCACATCCTCCCAGACCCAACAAACATAAACTAGAACTTTTAATCGAAAACTGATTTTTTTTCGAAATGTTATTGCAGTGAAGTGGCATAATAGATCAAATTTTGAGCATCAGCAATATATCGAATATTGGGGGTCTCCGTAGCCACATTGGTTGCGTGTTCGCTTAGTAAGCGATCGATCGTGAGTTCAAAACTCAGGGCCCTCATTGACCATCTTTGTGTTGTTACAGAATAGCTACGTCCACGCAACAATTATCAGCGATGGAGATCGATCCACGGTCGAAATAAGATCGATTCATCCATGCAACTGCTCTGCTCTGCAAGACACATCGGACTGCTGTTCTATAAATAACTCAACAATGATCAATCAACTGTCTCCGCTGTCCGGTGGTCCAACTGGATAATGGAAGAACAGAAAGAATACTCTTACGCCTAAATGGCTACTGTGTGAATGTACCATATGTAATGGTATAGAAGAAATACTGGCGAATGGCAACTGTGTAATGTGCTAATTAATTATAGATATGATAACCATGTGAGACATGTACACGATTAAAATTCGGCTCTGTTACAGCTAAAATGCTAATGAGCCTTAAATAAATAAATGGGATAAAAAAAATATATCGAATATCCGGGAACAACAGCAACAGTATCAACAGTAGCAGCAAAACTTCATTAACAGCAGCAGCAACAACAACAATTTGCTCCGGAACTTTTAGGAGGGAAGATGACATGGATAACTTAAGGATCGGAAACATGTGATAGCTTGAGAGGGAAAATGATTTAGCGAGCAAAGGGTGTACCAAATAGGTAAGACTTCTAGGAGGGGTTGGAGTCATAGGAATTTCGACAAGGAATGGAGTCACGGAATTGCAATGAAGGAAAAGAGTAACTAATTGGAAGGGTTTGTATTAAACATTGACGTTAACTGGTAAATACTAGTGATAATCTTGGTTTCTTCGCCACTACCAACCATTACAAAGACGGCTCCATTCCTCGTCGATACCTTATATAGACGTCCATCCCTTCGTAGTTTGATCGCCTCTCGCTGTATATTTCTTGTTTGCAAATCGAGACATTCATTGATGTAAATACGCTCGTGTGTGTTGAAACCAATTTGGTGAAGGTTTATGGATCGGTGACGCAGATAAATCTGGAAGAAATCATCTCGAGATCGTCGAAAAGCAAACTGGCAAAGTATGGGTGGGCATGATTGAGGAGCAATGGAAATCCTCGACATCCTTTGCATCCTCACCAGAGAAGGTTTATCCACAGTAATGCCAAGGCTGCCGGCGATTTGGTTAAAAACTTGGTTGAGGTCCTCATAGAGACTAAAAGGAATTCCAGAAATAACTAAGTCCTGGGAATTTTCCAAGCGGTTGAGGTTCAGGGTATTACGGACAACATTTGAACACATTTGATCCACCGATTGTGACAGTTTGTTTACGTTTGTATTCCATTCACTCTTCATAGCAACTAATTGTTTTTGTAGCCCACAAATGCGTCGCTCGAGGTCTGTCATACATGATTGTATTCTTGTCTCCAGGTTCTCGTTTCGATGAGAGAACATACAATGTATTCTTTCCCATAATTCGGTTAAGTTTACTATAGAAACGTTGTTGTAGTTCTCTATGTTTGTTGAGCTACGTGCAAACGCTTCGTGTTGGCTCATATTGTTTTAGTGTGGTATTGTGCGCACGATAACTTCTGAAGGGATGCTTGATGGCGGGGGCAATAGACTGATTTCTAGCAAGATTCATCCATCGTATCCAGAAGATTAGCTCAGGAATTCACCTCTGAGTAATAGAATGTTCCACTAGCTACATAACTGATGCATGGTTCGAATTTAAGAAGGCTTTGAAGCGCAGAAATATGCCTCTTTCAACTGCAGCAACTACACACTCACTCGATTGCACACATCCCTTCAGGAACGCTTTCGAAATTTTAAAAAAATATATTGCTTTGAGACCCACTTTTACTCTAATTTTTAATTAAATGCGTTCGTATGTGTTGTTTTTCCACTTGTAGCGTTATTTTTTCTTGAATTTTTAAGAGAATTGCACGAAAAAAAATGTTTTGGCCTTTGGGTATTTTAAATTTATTTTGAATTTAGAGACCCATTTATATTTATTGAAATGTTGTTTCTTATATGTCTAAATTTTGTCGGTATATTTAGAGCATTGCGCTGAACAAAGATTTTTTTCTCATATCTTGAAATAAATGAGATAATCTTTACATTGGTTTTAGATGGTTTACCAAATTCATAGGAGTCAGCAGTACGATAGAAATCTGTGAGAAAAAATAAAGTCCTTGTGGAAAGATCATTCGGATTTATGAGAAGAATGCTTGAAAAAATACAAATCAATTTTTTTTTAAATTTTAATCTTTCAATTGAAAACCACGAATACAATATAATAATCGATTTCAAGAAAATAAAAATAATAGTGCAGACGATTTTTTTTATTAATCCGTTTATTTTTACAGGCTCAGTTACATAAGTTTAAAGGAGCCATACTCCTGAATATATTTCTACTAGCATTTATTAACATGTTTCCCTAATTCTATGGTTAATAAAATAGGAAACCGATTACTCGCGGTCGACTCGAGTTTAGAAGGGTGACCTATTGTGCAGACGATGAAGAAAATTATTTTTGTGTCTCGCAATGCTTTTAAAAAACCAGGCAAAAATTACGCCACATGTAGAAAAATAGACACATACGAACGCATTTAAATAAAAATTACAGCAGAAGTGGGTCTCAAAGATTTTTTAAATTTCGAAATGCCAGAAAATATATAAAAAAAATTATACCGCGTATTTAAAAAAAAATATATTGTTAGATTTTTGGATGAAAAAAACGTTTGAAGATATTTATCGATACACCTTAGTAAGATGTACCTTCAGTATTTTTTGACGTGGGACTACGTCTAACCGGAGTATATGGGGGGTAAAATGAAAACCTAAACACAGAACATGCAGGGAAAAATTAAAGATTCCGAATGCTTATAACTCGAACATTTCTTACTGGATCGGAAAGATGTTTGCATTAATTGATAGGGAATATTTCTACGCTTCTATCGCAATTAATAGAATGTTATTTTTCATTAGATAAACAATTGAATAACTGTAAAATGTTAAGCGTTATCTAAACGCCCTAACTACCTCATTTTGATTAGCCCGATCTACGGTTTCCCTAACACAGCCTCAAAACCAAGCAGCCTTGGGGAAATCGGCATTGCAAATACATGAAAGTATGGGGACTTTTGTTCTTATCGAAATGTGTTCCCTAACACAGACTTCAAAACCAAGCAGCGTTGGAGAGATCGGCATTGCAAATACATGTAAGTTGGGGGCATTTTTGTTCCGACTGAAATGTGTTTCCCTAACACAGACTTCAAATACATTAAGCTTAGAGAAATTGGCATTGCAAATACATGCAAGTCGGGGGTGTTTTTGTTCAGACTGAAATGTGTTTCCCTAACACAGACTTCAAATCCATGGAGCGTGGGGTAATCGGCATTGCAAATACATGAAAGTCGGGGGTATTTTTGTTCCGACTGAAATGTGTTTCCCCAACACAGACTTTGAACCAAGGTGTCTGAGGAAATTGGCATTGCAAATTCATGCAAGTCGGGGGCATTTTTGTTCCGACTAAAATGTGTTTGCCTAACACAGATTTCAAAACTATTCCTACTGAATTCCTACGCATACCATTTGATGATTAGGCAAGATGTTGATAACCAATTGCTGCGATGACGCCTATTGATAAAATAATATGCGTTCGACGTACATGTCAAATTCGAAACTGAGTGCCTGAAGTTCATCAAATTAAGCAAATTCGCGGTTCGAGAAATACGTACACTTGAGAGATGCAAACTTCAGAAGGAAACGTAAAATAAAATAATCGTTTGATAATTCTTCCATTCACATGTTTTGTCCTAGGCATCATACCAAACGTAAAAGGACTGTCATTAAATTTACTTGTAACGAAGAACATAATCTATCACAATGCATGAATTGACCTTATATGGAATTATACAATCTTTTTACTCACAAAGCAAATATATTGAATTTGATTGAATTCGGGAATTGTTTCATTCAATCAAAAATTTAATCAATACAAACAAATGATTGCTACGCTAAGATAGTCCCACGTCCACCTTGCGGTTATATCATAGATATAACCCACCCATTTTTTCCTATTTTTGTCTCAAAGCTATTGAGAATGACGTGAAAAAAACGAAAAGGTGCATTTTTCACCATATATACTATGGTGTTCCATAAAAGAACTGGTGATTTGGTTTGGGGGCACCTTTTACTCCCTTACCCGGCCAGGCTCTTTGTTGTTGTTGAACGTCTTTTGGAAAAAATCATGTTGTTCATTCGTAATTCGTGTTTTAGTTGTTGGAAATTTTTTAGGTTTTTATAGCCTCAAAGAGTTTTGGAATACAAGAAATAACGATAATTTCATACATCGGAACTATTACCTGACTTGAAGATTGGTACAAGTAAGAAGTTTTCCATCTTTGAGAACCTTTCCGACTCCAATGATTTATTGAAAAGGTATAAAAGTGGATGAGTCAATTCAGAAGCTATTTTTTTAATAAATAGCGGTGGCAGCGAACAGCGATTCAATTGTATTATATTCATGAAATTGTCAAATAGATTCCCTATCTAATGGTATATAGTATAACAAACACAGTGCATTCAAAAAGTTCCGGGAATACCGCGCGCTGAAATCGGAAAGTGGTGCTATCTCTGCTCCAACGCACGAACTACTTTCCGCCAACTTCTGACCAGCTACCGTTTTCTACCGTGAACCGCTATCTCGATTCGGTAGCTAGTTTTGACTGATAAGAGTAACGCAGTGATTTTTTGTCGCGTTACAATTTTAATTATGGAGCAGAGAGCCGCCATCAAATTTTGTGCCTCCAGGGTAAACATTAAATGGGGTCTTCTACAAAAGTGCCCAGGAACGATTATTGACACGGATACGACGAATGCGGCCCAACTAGTACCGATCTGGAGAATGGTTTTTTCTTCATGACAATGCGCGATTTTGGTAGCACAGTTTCTAGCCAGACGAAAGGTGACTGTAATCACCCACCCACCCTATTCTCCGGACCTCGCCCCGGCAGACTTTTTCTTGTTTCCCAAGCCAAAGAACGCTATGAAAGGGGACCGTTTTGACGGTGTTCCAGACATTCAACGAAATGTGACGCGTATTATGAACTCCATACCGGCTGGGCAGTTTAAACGCTCCTTCCGACACCTCTACGAACGTTCAAAAATTTGTGTGAAAAGAGAAGGCCCAATGTAAAAAACTAATATCTAATCTTTTGAGTATCTCGCTTTTTCTTTGTTTTGAAAAATAGTTCCGGAACTTTTTGAATGCATTGTGTACATCGAAATAACGATTATGCGTAATATACATTTGAAATCCCTTAATTTTTCATTACATTTTTCGTGGGATAAAGGATCAGACTCTCTAGACATAATAATACATCTGGCAGAACAACATGCCCAGTTTCTGCCCATGAAGTCGCAAAATATTGCTACCTCGTCCACTTCCTGCCTTAAATTGTCTCAAATAAACATGACCATACGACGATCATACGACACTTATGTACACTGAAAATCTAAATTCCCAAAAAAAAAGAAGCTAAATCTTACTCACTCTCTCTCATTAATTTCACATACAAAAATAGACGATGTCAAATATCAGCCTGCGTGAAAAAAAATAAAGTTCGGATAAAACAAGCGCTGTGAAATATCAACAAACATATTCAGCGATGTTTAGTGCAATCTGATGAAGTAATTCGAGCACTCGAGGTAAGAGAGGATCATGACAAGTAGTTACTGTTCATAATGCTCAACTACTGAACCAGCTAATGAAAATAATGAATAAAAATTCTAATCTCAGCATTTATACAGAGATAGAAAGATGAAATAGCAGCACCACAAGAGAAAAAAACGCTGCCACTCACTCTTCTATCGTTCACATTTATTGTGCCATTTGTTGGATCCACCCACCATAAATGCTATCTACATACCAAACCGGGCATCCAAAACCACCGCATCAAATCTCATTTCACTTCATCATCTTCCACTTCTACAGTCCCCTCGAAATTGAATAATTTTATCAAAATCTCTTCAACAACTTTGTTAGCCCGCGTTTAGTTGATTGAATAATTTTCGTTTTCTGTCCTGCGGCGGTCGGCTGCGGATGCGGATCTCGACCCTCGTTTCGATTTCGGTTCGATCCCGATAAGAACTCGACTCCCCGCTTACCCCGCTGATGCTGTGCGAACGCGTTGCCAACTTGTATCGAATTATGTGTGATCAAATGTTAACCTGTAATTAAGTTTTGACATCGGGCGCCCATGATTCGATGTGGACCAGTTTTTATTTTTGTAATATTCGGCCCATGCTGAGTTGAATGAAAATTTGTTATTCTATCGTATTTTCGGGCGCGGCACGAGCGGAACATAAAGGCACGCAGAAAATTAGACAGATGTTGGAACTCCTGCTGGAAACAGCAGGAAAATTATGCGTATTTATGACTCACTTCACTCCCCGAAGAGGCTGATTTCGATTGTAATCAAAAAGTGTGCTGTGTTTGACGAATGGAGATTCGCGCTGATTGACTCCAGTTTGCGAAACAACGGCGAGCCTTTGGCGAACGGATTGATTCTCGCAAATGCTTTCAGATAGTTGCACATTCAGCGCGAAATTGAATTTGTAAGCGCTGTAAAAATTGCGACTGCGTGGTTCCCTCGTGGCACTTGGCGCTCTATTCTCACCCAACAAAGAACTGCGAAACGAAAGAATGGCACTTCATCAAAAATTGCATAAAATAAATAAATCAAATCTGATTGTCTATTTCTACGCCCTCTAGGGTTGGTGGAGAGGGTGATATGCGAGAGGGAAGATGTGAAGTGTTGTAAATTGCTGAAACGATGCGCTCCTCGTGAAGGTGAGTGAGAATGTGGGATTTTTTTTTCTCGTACGGATAAATTTGTCAAAATGCATTCGATGTGATGGACCGTGAACTAGAGTGGTCCCCTTTTGGGTTGCTAAAAATCCATATAATGGCTTTTCTCGATCAGACTTATATTGATGTAGGATTTTTCCGAATTCTAATTCAGATTTCAAATAACCTATTTTAGTACCGCCGTTGGGGGTAAGAATGGGTCGAAAAGGGAAGTTTTCGAATTTTTTAAACGTTTTTATTTAGCTTGCCCTGTAATCTGTTTGTATGTTTGTATGTTTGTAACATGTTTATCTGTGACGCTTTACCACATTCATAGAAATTTGAAACCCTTCCTGTTGACCGATCGATCTGAAATTTGGAACACACATCTTTATCTCTGTAGTCATTATAAAACTGCGTATTTCATGATCTCGAAAATCCAAGATGGCGGCCGCTACAAAATGCCGGATTACATATTTTCTCAAAAGCTTATCAATATGGGGTTTTCCAATACCCCATAATTATGTGTATGAAATGAAAGGGCTTGACTAGTAGAACACAGTTATTTATGAAAAATGCAAATCCAAAATTGTCGCCACCACGAAATGGCGGCATATATGTATATATATATATATATATATATATGTATATATATAAATATAAATATAAATATATATATATATATATATATATATATATATATATATATATATATATATATATATATATATATATATATATATATATATATGTATATATATAAATATATATATATATATATATATATATATATATATATATATATATATATATATATATATATATATATATATATATATATATATATATATATATATATATATATATATATATATATATATATATATATATATATATATATATATATATAAGTTAAGTAAACATCTGTGCAACTGGCTGTTAACAAAGAATGGGAACATTAGAAGATGCATGCTCTCAACGCATTCATGACAAGGATCATGAGATAGGCCAAAGATTGCAAATAGCCAACAACAATCTAAGCAGCAGCGATAAGGACTCCCACGACGAAAGCGAGAATGCAGGAATCCTAAACAAACCGATGAAGATGGAAACTGGAGGAACACAAACAGAAGCGCAATACCACAACAACGGAGGAGACGGAGATAAGCATGTTGGCGTGGCAAGAGAAGAAAAGGTTGAACGTTGTAGCAAATCTGTAAATAAATTAGTCTTAGTCCTAATGTCGTAGAGTAGAATACTCTTTAAATCCGAAAGCCCGGATCGGGTCTTTAACTGGCGCAGTCGGTAGTTCCGGCCGCGAAACGTTTAAGTGTTTTTTTTTTATCGGGGGAATACCGATGAACTTTAAGAACTGATTGAACTGTGGTGTGTGTTAAACATTAAACGTGTAAAACGAGTGTGATATAGTGAGGAAAACACATCTTTCGCCTTCGCCGGAGCACCAAGTAAGTAATATTTTATATATTTCTATTATTTACTACTAAGACCAATAAAAACGTGATCCAATTTACCGCATTTATTGCGTATTCAGTCTTAAAGTTTTATGCTTTTTTTATACAAATAGAACTAGCTTAATAAACGGATGATTACTCGCAAAATGGCGGAATCAATCCAAAAACAAATAAAGGAAATAATCCTTTTGCTTGAAAAACAGCATATGCGACTTTCGAATTTGGAATTACCATTAGTGGGTAATCACTCCCAGAACGTGGTTAATAACTTTGATAAATTAAGGATCCCTGATCCTATTAAAATGATCCCAAATTTCGGATCGCGGGAGAGCCGAAAATGCTAGTTTCATGGCTAGAATCGGTGGATCAAAAAATACAATTCATCAAGAACATAATTAACAATGAACAATTGATTAATGATGTAATGCCTTTGTGGGTGAGCATCATCAGAGACAAAATTATAGATAAAGCTAATGACGCTCTTGTAAATAGTCATACAAAATTAGACTGGTCGGCAATTAAATCTGCTTTAAAAGATTCTTTTGGCGACAAAAGAGATCTTTCCACACTTTGTACAAGTATCCCTTACTTGAAACAAGGTTCAAAAGATTTAACTTCGTATTATGAAGAGTGCCGAAACTTATTAGCTGATATAAAGGCGAAAATTTTGTTGAACGACGAGACAAAAGTATGCGCTGTAGTTCTTATAAAAACATACGAGAGCATGATTACAAATGCTTTCATAGATGGCTTACATGCGAATTTATCGTCATTAACTCGCATTTATCGACCTGATAGTCTTTTAAAAGCCTACGAAAGTGCTTCAGATCAATACAACGCCATACAAAGACGACGTGAAAGTTTTCCACAAAGAATGGTCCCTTTTACGAAAAACAATTCATTTAGAGAACAATCACAGCAGCAATCATATTTCATGCACAAAAAACCTTTCAGAACAGATCACAAACAAAATCGGCCTTCATTGATTAATACTAATCAGTTAGGTTCTTCGCGATTCATTAATCAAAAACAACCCACAAAAACAAATTATAATCAACGTTCTACCCCCAATTTCCAACCTTTTCAAAACAATCGAATTCATTACCAAGAAGAGATCCAGAATAGGGAACACGTAGGTAAAGTATCTCCTGACAGTAATGCCATTAACTATAACGAGTATTCATTAAATAAATCCGCTATTACTCAAAACACTCCTGAATTAAGGGATAAACTAAATTTTCAGTGGGATTCATACCCCAACCACAAATATATTTCATCTGGCCTCAAACAAAACCATAATTTCTCAGAGCAAAATCTAAAATTTTCAGAGGGATTCAGACCTCTTTCATATGATAAAGAAAACAGTTTTCTCCCATATCTGAATATTAAAACACAAATTGGAAATCTAAAATTTCTTGTCGACACTGGCTCTAATAAAAATTATATTTCACCAGAGCATATTCACCCCACAATGAAAATTAATTGCGTACCTCATCTAATTAAAAACATTTCCGGATCGCATAATATAGACAAATTTAGTGAGCTCAATATTTTCTTCAACTATAAATCACTACCAAGGCAGAAATTTCTTTTATTTCGATTTCATAAATTTTTTGATGGTCTAATCGGATACGAATCTTTAAAATCATTGGGCGCTATCATCGATACCGTATCCAACGAGCTACTAATAGGAATTTTGAGAATTCCTATGAACAGAAAAACTTTTAACGGAACTGAAACGAACTTTCAGATCAATAATATTCATGGCGGAAAAACACTAATATCGAACAAAACACAAAATTCTTATACTGATCACAATGTTCAAATCGATCCAAGCATAATTAATACGAAAAATGTTTCTTTATTCAACCCGAGTAGTAATCCAGTTATTCTAGAAACTGACTTACACAACAAAATGTATTCAAGCAATCGAACAAATCTCCAAAACAAACAAGAGCATAAT